>NC_056726.1:1744354992-1744654992 GCF_019279795.1 Protopterus annectens | reverse complement strand
TTGGGTTCTTTGTGTGAGTTTCTGTTATTCCCAGGGGGCAAGAACAGGTCAAGCTTAGATTAGGCCTCATTCATTTAGTGCTACTTTCAATTCAATTACATTTGATTGGAGGCTGGATTCCAGATCATTTGGAGAGGGGAGTTGCCAGAGTTCTTGCCAGTCTTTTTCATTTCATTACTTGGGTTCCTCTCTGGCCTTCATCTAGGGGCTGGGGATTCAGGAATGTTGTTGCAGGCTGCTTTCCTTTGGAATTGCCAACCTAGTTTTGTAGCCTCCCCCTTCTATGCTTCTGCATGTGGATAATTTTGCTTCCTCTGCAATTAGGGGCTCCTCCCCTAGTCCTCTGAAAATGTATTTGTCACAGGTGTTACATCTGCTTAGTATTCTTTACTCCTCCCTCTGTACCTATGTGTTAGGGTAGTTGTGTAGGTGAGGTTTTCTACCTCTTTTTTTGTATATTGTGTTGGCTGATCCATTTGGCTTTGAGCCTTATCTTTCAGACCTCTGTCTATCTGAATGAAGATATTTCTATCATATTATGATGCCGGTCATGCTTTTAGTTGGTATTGCGCATTTTGGTTAGCTGGCCCACAATACAGACCGACCGCCATGCGTGTACTTTCTGCAGGGCCTCATAGCCACTCCTAATCTTTAGACCCAGCTGCCCTATCTCAGCTTTGGGATTCAACCCAAGTGTAATGACCGCAACAGTGAAATGTGATGAACATAGTACAGTTGTGTACCTACCATAAATGTAGATGTTCGAGTGTATTCACTGTTGCAGTCCAAGTCACCCACCCTCCATCCCCCTTTTATACTTCTCTATCCTATACAACCTATGTGGTGTATTTGCTTGCAGAGGAAGGTATTGTTTTTTATTTTACTGTATGTTTTTATAAGCAATATGTATTGCCTATCTTCTTGGGGGCACCTGACATCTGGGGCAAGAAAAACTGAAGAAAATGGCGTCGGCTGCATCTTGTATACCCCTTGCGCACTGACGTCGGGGAAGAGGTGACAGCATCTGACGCCGGACCAGGACTTTGGATTTCAGGCCGACTGAGGGTAGCCTGCCAGCAGGATAACCAAAGTGTAATGACTGCAACAGTGAATACACTCGAACATCTACATTTATGGTAGGTACACAACTGTACTTTCCCTTACCACTTCTTGGGTACTTAGGGTATTGTTGTTTTGATAATGTGAGGAGACATTGTGCCGAAGGGAATGATGATGCATTTCTTTGCTTTCAGTTTGAGATCGTGACTAATACACCAGTTGTTGGTGTGCGTGAGACCCTCTTGGAGTATACTGATATCATTTGGGGGGAATTCATTGATTGCACCTAGTTTGCAGTCATCCTGCAAACTTGGTCAGCCACAACCCATTAATTTTGATCTGAACTTCTGAGAAGTATATACCAAAAAGTAGGGAGCCCAGCAGTGACCCCTGTGACACTCCACTGGTAATTGGTCTGCTGGTTGATGTGGAGTCACCCACTTTGATAGTGTGTGTCCGGTTTGTGAGCCAGTTGGCAACCCATCTTGCAACGAAGGGGTTTACATTGAATTTTCTAAGTTTATTGGTAATGCCTGAATGTGGGATTGTGTCTAAAGCCTTTGCCAAGGTGAGGTATGCTGTGTGCACAGATCTGCCCTAGTCAGTTGCCTTGGTCACATTTTCAAAGAAAAACACCAGATGTAACAGGCAGGATTTGCCCTTCACAAAGCCGAGTTGGGTAGGTTCCAGGGTTTGGAAGTCACCTAGGTTTTTGAGGTCCATAATATGTTCCATGGCCTTACAAATGAGGCTGGTCAGGCTTATGAGTTTGTAATTCCCTGGGGCTGTTGCTAGGCCACATTTGTGGAGGGGAATAACTGTCGCTGTTCTTCATTCCACAGGAACAAAGCCTGTACTACGATTGAAAAGGGTATTTAGTGGTGGTGCTTGTTCATGTTTTAGCCTGTTTAGAAAACAGCCTCTGATGTCGTGTGTTCCCATAGAGGCTTTTTTTTTTGCTTTGGGCAAGGCATTGAGGACCTGCTATTCATATATGTAGGTTGGGGGGAGGAGTTTGGGGGAAGGTTTGGTGCAAGTTAGGGAGGGATAAGGGTGTAAAATTTTCACTAAACCTGCACGCTAGCAGATTTGCTATCACTGTGGGATCAGTGTGATACTGTTGGTCACTAGTTGTGCACATCCTTGGGTCCTAACCTTTAGGTTATGTGCATAGCTGTAAAAGGCCTTATCGTTTATCCTTGGCTGTACTTGATCATTTTCTCTCAAAGGAGTCCTTTGAGGATTTGACGAGTTGTTTTCTTTGCCTCTTGAGGCTGAGGAGGGTGCTTTTCCATTGTTCCGGCCTTGCCTTTGTTTTCTTGGACAACCTTTTTGCATTTATTGTAAAGTTTGTTGATGCTGTATGTCCAGCATGGCAGATTGTTTTTACTTGGGGCTCAGGCTTTGATTCTTACTGGTACGGCCAAATTTATACATTTATGCAAGTGATTGCACAGGACTTCAGTGTAAGCTTTGGTGTAGTTACTACTTCCAGCTTGGGGTGGAGATTGGAATGCATTTATACCTTCACCTAGGAGGGTATAGTTTGCCTTGGTGAAGTTTTTTGGTCTGATTTCACTCGAGTTCTGGTGTTAGGGCAGCTCAAAGGTGACTGATTTGTGGTCATTTTTACTAACAAGTGTCTGACAGCTGTGGCAGTGCATGTGTTTGACATGTTGGTGAAGACCAGATCCAGAATGTTTGTTCCCCTTTGGGTATGGGCAGTATGTTCCATGGTATTTGAATTAGTCAAGAAACTTTTTTTTCCTCAGTTGATGGGATAACTGAAATCCGCCATAACCATGTGTTTGATAAAATTTAGATTGTATCCATTTTGGTGAAGTAGACTTCGTAGGCATCGTGACTCATGAAAGGGCATCTGTAACTGGCTATGACTTGAATGGGGGTCTTACCCCAACGTAAACTGGACCTGGAGCAACTCAATGGAGTTGTCCAGCCTAAATAAACAGGAGGTGAATTTATCTCTAATATAGATTGAAACTGCACCTGCTTTGGTTTTCACACATTCATTTTGCAGTCTAAAGGTGTGGAAGACATTGTAGCCTTGCAAGGCCAGGCCACTGTCTGAGGCCTTGAACCAGGTTTTTGTGACTGCACAGACATCTACACCTGCTAGTGATAGAAGTGCTTCCAGGGAGTGCAGTTTTTGGTTTAAGCTCCTAGCATTTAGCAGCATGATCCTTATTTTGTTCTGATTGGTTCATTTCACATTGGTAGTGTTTTCGAGACCTTGCCTAAAAAAGGCACTCTGGGGGAGGCAAGAGCCTTTGCTTGTTTACTTGTTTAATGAGTTAAATACATTGATCCAAGGATCTTTTTATGTTTTGGTTGAGTAATCCTAACTCATTTTGCAGTCATTACTTGTGTAGTCCATCGTTCTACTTTCTAATGAGTCTTGTGTTCCTGCCACACAGAGGAACACAGATGCAGTCTACCTTGCATTTAAGAAAATTGTGCACATCTTGCTAGAAGTTGCTGTAATAACCACATAAATGTATGCAGCACGACTGCTAAGAGGAAATCAAAAATTTATGCAGCATTATCTGTTAGCCTGGCAATCATAAAATATTTTTTTCCTCTGAAAAGATTTATATTGTAGGCATTATTTAAACAGTTGCTCATATATTTTGGTCTCCGAAAGCAGTGTTCCTGAGAAATGCTTAAAAAGAAATGCACTCCGATGACTGAACAGAATTTTCCTAGCTAGAGCTTTGTTGGTTTTGATCTTATCCTAACAGCAAGAACCATCTGTTTTCCAACTGCTTGTCCTGGTGCATGCAAGGTGATAGCAACCTGCACAGGCTACTAATGGCTTCTTTATCCTCCATTCCCCAGTAACTGTCTCATTTCGTCTTTTGGGGGGTTACTTGTATCACCAGGGGAAGGTTCCTGAGAGGTAGCACAATGGATTAAGGCTGTGAACTGTTAAACAGCTGCTTCCCTTGGTCCAGGATTTGATGTAGCCAGCCTGCACTTGACTACTGTATGACCTGGAGCAAGTCATCAGACATTGCTTTTGGGAAGTTGGGAAGGACTCTTGTGGTTTCCTGGACCACATGCCCATAAGCATCTCTGAGCTTGAAGAATGTTCTAACAAGGTGCCCAAAATCTCAGTTTATGCCAGTGAGCATGGAGGAATGGTGTCTGTATTCAGAGATCCTACAGGTTAGCCACATTCCTCAGACTGTTATAGTCACCCCAGTGGTCCTCTTAAACCTAGTTTTTACTACCGTCTGCTCTCATCCTTTTGGTTGCTTTCCAAATGTTATCACTGTAGGTGAGGATGGGAGCACAGACTGAATGGTAAATTGAAATGGAATCTGCAGTGGGTTTTTTTTTGGGGGGGGGGTCCCATCAGACCTCATATTTACCAGCCCAGCCCCAGTGACAGTCTTCCACAGTAGGTCTACCAGTCAGCCTCCTACCCTCCCCATTGACTTACTCTGGTATTGCTGGGGACTGGTGGTGAATTCTGAGGGTATGCTGGGGGGCTTGGATCATCTGGGCTTCCATCGGGTAGAGCAGTTTTGAGTTATACCCCCCCCCCCCAATGCTTATTGATTGCATTGGACAGCAATTCCCCTCTTTGGACCACTCATCTAGTCATGTGAGAAAGATAGTCTGGTGCTGTAAGAGCAAAAGTGCCATAAGCATAAACCACCTTTACCATGCGGTTCATAATCCTGGACTCCTAGTTAGGAAGGATGCACCTCTGAACTGTCACAGAAAGCTCTCTGTCTGCTACTGCAGTAAGACTCCAGTAAGGGCATTTGCTTCCATGAGGTGTGTCCGTGGGTAGTCAAAATATTTTGTCAAGAACAATAGGATATTCACATAAGGTGAAATGGTGTCCAAACTAAAAAAAAGTCATTACCACGTCAAATTCCAAGCGGAATGGATGTTTATTAAAACACAGTTCCCAACAAGACTTAGCGCTTTCACCTGTTTCATACAAGCATCATCAGAGTCCGTTCTTGGCATTGTCTAGTTAATATAGTGACAAGACACCAATCAGAACTAAGCAATTAAAAACAGACATTTTAAAGAAACATAACACAGGCTGCCTACCTTCAGACATGTAAAACTTAACCAGTTGAAAGGCTAGTAATGTCACATCATTAAAATACTCATAATACATAGAAACACCAAAAAATAATGAATAGCAATACATATAAAAACTATATCAAATTGATGTTGCCTTTAGCTTCAGTTTACTGGCCATGGAACAGTTGTCATTAGTCCTGGGGATACTGTTGCATTTAGGCATAGTTGCGATAGCGTCTCCCTAACCTCAAGTATAGTAGCATTACAAAAAGAAGTAACTGAACTTGATAACATTACCAAAGATTTATTTGACTGCAACAAAGGTGTTTGTTGATGAAGGGCTGGCTAGAAAACAGAAAATTGTTAGGGGATGCAACTGAATACAAAGAGAAGTTTATCCTGAACCTAGCAGTAAAGAAACTGGTAGCATGGATGTTGATGATGCTTTAATCTCTGAAAATAATAATGGCAACTTGTCTGTTAAGCTGGTGACCACAGTGAGACTAATGAATATTTTTTAGACCACCAAGTCCCTTTGAGGTGGTCAGAACACCTACAGAACAAAACCAAGAATTGTGTTCCGTATGGGAGACAAACAGCAATGGAAAGGTTCCAACTATTAAAGCAGGAGGGACAATTACTACAGGAACCGATAAATGTACAGGCTCCTGTGGATTATTTGGCGTTGACTGTAAAGTGTTAAACCAAAGGTGACTTTTCTATTTACAATTTCACAGCAGTGACAATTGATGGACGTTTTAGTTTACTATGTAAAGGTTTTTCTTTTGTTCCTATGTACAGAGTAGATATAGCCAAAGTATTAATTGGTTTAAAACATTTTACCAGATGACTGAACCTGGCATTGTTCATGTGAATATAGGCGAGACCAAAAACTTTAAAAGAAAAGTATGTTTATACCACTGCAAAATGCTGTGATAAATAGTTTTGAATAGACATGTGAATTTGAACGAAGACTCTTTAGTAAACTGTTTTTACTGATTTATCCAGCAATGAGAGAGCATGCCTAAAAATGTGGTCTGAATCTAGAGAACATTGGGTGATGAAACCCGACAAGGGTGGTGGTGCGGTTGTAATGCTACAGAGTGGCTGTTAGCAAAATGTATGACATTTTGAATGACAGCAGTGTATATGAAGTGGTGTCTGAATGAAGTTAACATGGCTTAAACCAGAATTGACTGGTGGTTAATATGATTCATTTTGCCAGGATGTGTTGGATGCAGGTGAACTAGATTACTTATCTGTAGACTTCCCAGTGATTCCCACTATATTCGGAATCCTGAAAATTCACAAAAACATCAGTGACCCCTCAGTTAGACTGATTGTTGCTGCTAGGAATTCCAAGACAGAACCATTGATGGTGTGTACTAAGGTATTGACCAACAAACCATATATTCTGAAGGACTCCTGGCATTGCTTGGTGCTGCTGAGGGACAAGTCAGTTATGGATGAGTATATGTTTATTACAATTTATGTGATCTATTTGCGGTTATTCCACATGACATTGGTCTGGAGTACTTTGCTGAAAGTTTATTAAATGTTGAAGGCATTCATAATATCAAGAGAAACTTTTTGAGATGATGATAGTTTTGAACAATATTTTTTTGTATTTTGAAGGTGAATATTTTAGAAAGAAATCTGGATTAGCAATGGGGGCATGGTGTGCCCCCATATATGCCATTCTATTTCTGATAGAGTGGGAAAGGAAATTTATATTTGATTCTATCTAAATGAAGGACATAGCCCTATGGGTATGTTTCCTTGATGATGTCCTTATCTTGTGGCATGGCAAGAAGGCAACAATGATTTTGTGTTGTACCCAACATGTACAACTGACTTTTTAACATTTACTTATAATGTTGGCCTGAATGAAATACACTATTTAGATATACTGTTATATAAGCATACCTAGATGGGATTATGTTCCAGTATTTATACGAAAGCAACTTTCTCCAGTATGCTTCAACATTTTGATAGTTGCCACCCCTTTCACCAGAAGAAAGGGGTTGTGAAGGGACAGATGGTACTCCTTTCGAGACTAGCGAGTGACCACTTGTTTGACACTGAATTGTCCAAGTTGATAGGACTTTTTTGAATAGGGGTTACCCAGTCAGGTTACTAATAAAGGTCAGAAATGCAGTCCGTAAAAAATGGAAGGACATGTACACTCCAATTTTATTAATGAATATAGGTACAAAAACGAATGGACGTCAAACTGTACCACGAAGTAAAACATTGGTCCTGCCTTTTAACCAGATTTCTGAAGCAGTAAAAATGCTCATCAACAACTGCTGGGATGCAATTATCATTAGTGAGTTGAAAAGCAAGTTAGGTGAGCGTTCCATGGTAACCTACAATAGAGGGAGGAATTTGAAAGAAATTTTGGAAACTAATAAAGATGTTTCTAACACATTTTATTGCTCCCAGATGAGTAAATGTGCATGTTCTGCAGATTTATACATGAAGGTCCATATGGGACCATTGAAGGTCACAGTAGGACAATACAGTGTCCAGGATGGGCTAACTGGATCACTAAATTGGTGGTATACATTGTTGTGTGTGGTACTTGACCTGCATTCTGTGTAGGAAAAAACACCCATAGGTTACGGGATAGAATGGCAGAACATCTTAGAGATATGAGAAATAGAAAAAAACACTACTGCATTGTATTATCACAGTGACAATTTTAATACATTTTTCTTTTTTGTTATTGAAGGGTTAAACACAATGACTAGGTAGTGATGAGAAAACTACACTTGAGGTTAGGGAGACAATATAACAACCAAGACTAAATGCAACCGTGTCCCAGGCATTAATGAGAAGTGTTCCATGGCCAGTGTGTCGAAGCTAAGGGCAACAATGATTTGATATAGTTTTTATATGTATTGTTCATTATTTCATTATTTTTGGTGCTTTTATGTATTGAGTATTTTAATGATGTGATATTACTAGCCTTTACAACTGGTTAAGTTTTTTTTAAGTCTGAAGGTAAGCAGCCTGTTATGTTTCTTTAAAATAATTGCTTTTAGTTTAGTTCTAATGAGAGTTTTGTCACTATATTAACTAGACTTAATGCCAAGAACAATGACTCTGATGATGCTTGTATGAAACAGGCAAAAGCGCCAAGTCTTGTTGGGAGTTGTGTTTTAATAAACATCCATTTCACTTGGAATTTGACGTGGTGGTGACTTTTTTTAAAATATTTTGTCAAGTTTTCTCAATGTACTTTCAGCTTTATCAGGCTTCTGCCATGTCCTTCACTGGCAGATCCCTGTTGTGGTCATTGTGAGGGACTATAACCCGAAGATGGTGCCTTTTTGAATGTCTCAGAGAACCTCTACATCTGGGGGAGAGGGGTCAGTGGGCCAAGGTCTCATTTAACTCTAAGATGTCACCAAATTAGTGTCCTCCGGAGGGGACTGTGGGGAGCCTTCCCCTTTGAGGTAGATATCATGTCAGATTCCCCGGGAGGATCTCTGCACCTCCTTTTGTATGGTTACTTTCAGGGGTGGCTCTGCATGGGAAATCAGCCCATGCTCCTTCAAAGACTCGCAGTGTCCCAGTTGTTGCGAAGATTGCAGGTTTACAGACCTTTTCTGTCCTTAGGGCTGATGGCTCAAGGGCAGAGACTGGTGTCAAGGGAGGAAACAAAAAAAAAAAATGGAGTGTCACAGTGGACAGGCATTTGAGAGCTGAAGTGTAATCTGTAAGCACCAAAGATATCCATTTCAGTACCTTCTATATGCCAGCTAAAGCAGACTTTGATGGCCCAAAGCAGGGTGTTTTTGACTTTGCTGGTCTGCACAGCTTTGATATCAAGATCAGAACAGAAACCTCAGTTGTTGATGACTCCAATACTTTAAAAAGTGCCAGACATGTTGGCAATGAAGATGGAGCTAAGAAAATTGGAAGTGAGGTATCCTCACCAAGAGATGCATAAAACCAGTGGAATTGGAGCCAAGTGTGACCGGTGCTGGGTGATGGGTACCAAAGGGTTCAGTCCAGCCAGTGACTGAGGAGGATACACCAGGATAGTTAACTCCAACACCTCTGCCACCATGAAGTACTAGAGAAGGAACATCATGCATAGGAATCCTAGGGCCAATCCCATCCTTCATGGAAATTGAGGTGAATGGGATGTCACCATTATCATTGCAGGCATTGGGAAAGGCTCTCATCATGTGATCCCAATCAATGTCAGAAACACTCTAGACAGACCTTGTGCATCTGAAGGAAGAGGTGGAAAGAGGTTAGAACCAAGATATTTGGAAAGTTTCCACTCCCAAGAGTGACTGTCAGTAGTCTTTCTAGGGGCTTATTCCAGGATCATGATAGTTGCGGGACGAGATGGACATCTTACCAGCAACACAGGTGGCTCCATCATAGTCAGAAACAAACTCCTGTACTGTTGCAGCTCCTGAAATATTTAGAGAGAAACTGCAGGTGGAGAGTCATCTAGCCTTCTTTGCTGTTTTCCTTACACTGCTCCTCTTCCCTCCTGTCTTACTTATCTTGATCTGAAGAAGGTTAAAGTTCTTATAGTATTAATTTGCTTTTGCAGTCATGTAAATAGTAGGGCCCGAAGCCTTACAAAATACCACGGGAGGCATTCATCCAGCACCAGAAGTTTCAAACACTTAGTGAATATCCTTGGGTGTGATCTTGTGACTGCAGTAGGCACACTTCATGAAGACTGCTGTGTGTTTATCCATGGTTAAACTGTGTGAACTAGAACAATAATTTTAAATACTATAAAGCTAACTGTTAAACTAGAAGCAGTGACGACACACTACGTAGGAGAACAGAAGAGATAAAACTTGATTAGGCCCAATTCACCCAAGCTGGAGTGAGGGGTGGTAATACGTAAACACGCACAAGAAAGGAAAGGAAAGGAGGCATGAAAATGAGAAGAATGCTAATCCTAGTAGATAGCCAGCTGGTTCACAGACAGGACTCGAAGTTTGAACTGGGGAGTCCACCTCTACAGAGAGGCCAGTCAGAAGTGGAGTCACACAGGGAGTGGTCTTGGGACAACTCCTATTTGGCACATACTTATCTGAAGTTAAGGCCTATGTCAGTGACCTCTGGCTGACTAAATTTGCAAATGATTGCAAATTAGGAGCAGTCATTGACTCAACCAGTGACACACATGTTCTCCAGGAAGGGCTGACGCAGGCAACTGGTGCCAAAGCCATGGATCAAAAACTAAATGCCAAGAAATGCTTAATAGTATCCTTTGGGAAGTCATCCACACCTGACAGCTATGATATTAATAACATAAATCTGAGAGTTGACCCAGTTGTCAGGGACTTGGGGACATGGATCGACAGTAATCCAGTCTTTGATCATCACTTGTCTATAGTAGTGAGGAAGTCATTCCATGTTGTGCAGCTTATAAATGTATACAATCTAGGTGCAAGGAAGTCATTGTTCCACTGTATTTGGGATTCATCAGACGTGTCATTGAGTATAGTGTTCCCTTTGGTATGTACCTAACCAGGCATATCCAACAATTGGAACTTCCACAGAGCTTCCTCACTAAAAGAATACATGCCTTATGCAGACTACCTCACTGCCCTATCCCTGTATTCTGTCTCTTACAGGCTATTGAGGAGAGGTCTATGCCTGGCATACAAGGCATTATCAGACCCTAATGTGATGAACCTCCTTCATATCCGCAAAACAGACAGCACTAGAAGTACCCATTCTAAAGACTTGAGCCTTGCCTGTGATACATACCTGTTTCTCCAAGTCCTATTTGTATCACAGAGACATCCCCTTCTCTGGACCAGGCTCCCCATCTATGTGAAGCATAGTTCCTCCCTAACCAGTTCAAGTCTAACTTGGCCAGTTGGGTAGGGAACAGAAAAGTTATCCTTGGTTTGGCACCTATGTCTCTAATGGATGCAGGCAGCCTGTAAATAGTTCATAGGTAGGTACTAGGCTGTTGGCCCTAGGGCCTATATAAACCAAGCCAAAAATGTACCCTGGCTTTTGCCACCCAGGAAAATTATTTTCCTGTGTCCCTGTCGAGCGGAGCCACAGAAGTGATCCCTGGGGTGAATTTCCTATTTCCCATCCAATCATCAAGATTTTTCTTGAGTGCTAATGAGGAGCTCTGTTTGACATAGATAGGTAGTCTGTTCCAGAGTATGGGAAGTCTCTGGGACAGGAATCTATCCCTCCAGCATGTTCTGTTTATTGTGGTGACAAGATTTAGGTCCATGGAGCGTGTAGATTGGAGGGATTGGGATTTCTTTGTGGAGCATGTCCAACAGCTCTGGGTTTGACATAGCTTTGTATGTTAGGCAGAGATTGTCTCTGAGCCGGCGATATGTGATGGAGTAAAGCTGGAGTTTTTGAGACTGACTGCATATGGCATCTGTTTGAGGCCAGTAATCCTCTTTGTAAGGTATTTCTGCGGCCTTTCCAGTTGTTGTAGATGTCTTGTGAGGTACATACCAAAAGGGACGTTGTACTCTATAATGGGTCTAATGAGTGATGAGTAGAGGGGAACAATGACCTTTTTTTTTTTCTGGATGAGAAACTTTTTGTGATGAGGTGAGCCACGTAGGATTTCCTGATCACTGTGGTGATGTGATTATCAAAGGAGAGACTACTGTCTACCTGTGTCCCAAGGTCTCATCACATTTTCGGCATTAAGTAGACTACCAGCTATGTGGTAGTTCACGGGTATAGAGTTTTTACCAAAGGGGATGACAGTACACTTTTTGGCATTGAGCTTCAGGCCATGGCTTTGACACCAGGCATCTGTCTCAGTGAGGCCCTTTTGTAGTATGTCCACATCGTTAGGAGTTTCGATTATGGCTCCTAGTTTGCAGTCATCTGCAAACCTTGTTAGCCAAAGACCTTCTGTGTTAGCCTGTTAAGAGAAGTAGATACCAAACATGAGAGGACCCAGGACTGAACCCTGTGGTACTCCACTTGTCACTGGTCTGAAGTCAGATTTGGAGTCTGCTACTTTCACAGTGTGGATTCTGTCAGTGAGCCAGTTGGCAACCCATCTTGTGACATAGGGATTTATACCTAGTTTAGTGAGCTTATCTATAATTCCAGAGTGGGGGGTGGTGTTGAAAGCCTTGGCGAGATCTAGATAAGCTGTGTGAACCACCTTACCCTCATCTATGGCTTGGATGACTGCTTCAAAGAAGTCCATCAGGTTTAGGAGACATGATCTGCCTTTTACAAATCCGAACTGAGCAGGGTCCAGAGTTTGGAGATTACCAATGTCTTTGTTTGAGTTCCATGATACGTTCCATGGCCTTGCAGATCAGGCTTGTCAGGCTAATGGGGCGGTAGTTCCAGGGGTCTGTCTTGGCTCCCCCTTTGTGGAGTGGGATAACCGTCATTGTGCGCCATTCAGTGGACACAAAGCCTGAGGTGAGGCTATGATTGAACATGGTACTTGGGTAGGGTGCCAGTTCATTCTGTAGTTCATGTAGAATGCAGCCTGGGAAATTGTCAGGTCCCATGTATGCTGTGTTCTTGGCTTTGGGGAGTGTTTTTTTTTTACCTGTGCAGCTGTGATTACAGGAACTTTGCATTCTTCCGATATAGAGATAGGGGGGTGAGAGTGGGATAAAGTTTGCACTGAACCTGTCTGTTAGGATGTTGGCAATATCAGTTAGCTCTGTATATTTAGTGCCATTGTGCTGTAACTCAGAGCAGATCTGAGTGTTGCCATCGAGATTCTTGACATAGCTATAGAATGCTTTGTGGTTGTCTTTAGAGTCAGTGGCAATTTTGTTTTCATAACTAGCTTTGGAGGATTTTATGAGGGATCTCAGCTTCTTACTGAGGTTGACCAGGGAGTTCCTCCAGTCATGGGATTTTACTCTCTTTTGCAACAGATTTTTTCTTCTGTTGTAGAGTTTGTCAGAGGACCACCAGATTGGCTTCCTTTTTTTGGAGGATAGCATCTTGGTTCTTTTAGGGATAGCATGATCCATGCACTTGTGTAAGTGCTTATAAAGTGCATTTGTGTAAGATTCAGCAGTCGTACCTCTATTGTCCATCTGCATGGGTGTCATGAAGTTTGCCACTTCTGTCTTAAGAAGTGTGAAGTTGGCTTTGGAGAAGTGTTTTACAGTGGTTTCCCTAATTGGTGGTGGGGGCGGGATGTGGATGTCTAGGGTGATTAGCTTGTGGTCGGATCTGACTGAGGAATTGACCTCTGGTGTGAAACACCAGTTGCCCATGTTGGTATTGACCAGGTCTAGGATATTGCTGCCCCTGGTGGGGGTGTGAATAAGTTGATCCAAGGCATTGGAATTTATGAATCTCAGAAAACATTGAGCAAAAGAATTGGTACATGAGTAGTTTTCCCAGTTAATGGTGGAGTAGTTGAAATCGCCCATTATTAGGGTGTTGGGTTGTACCCTTATACTTTCCAATGTATTAAGAAATGAGGAGTGGGAATTCTGGGGCATGGTGGGGGGGGGATGGTCTGTAGCAAGCTACAATTTGGATTGTGGTCTTGACCAGAGTTAGTTGCACTTGGATAATCTCGGATGCATTATGCTGTGCAACTAGCCTGGAGGTGTGGATATCCTTAATGAATATGGACATGCCTCCATCTTTAGTGCTTCGTTCCGGGTTAGGTGGCCGAAAGGTGTGGTATGAATTATAGCCTGGTAGTGCAGGGTTGCTCTCTCTAGCTTTGAGCCAGGTCTCTCTCACTGCACAGACGTCGATGTTCTCCATTTTAAGGAGTGCCTCGAGTGAGTACATTTTGAGGTTGACTTCTAGCATTGAGTAACATTATCCTCAGATTTTGCTTGCTTGTACCTGTTACAGTGGTGAAATTGTCATTTCAACCTTGCCTAAAAACGGCACTAGAGGGCTGGCAAGAGCCTTAGTCAGTCTCCGGAATCCCAAGGGCGACAGGTGCAGGCCATCTCTGGCAAAGCATCGTGGTCTGTCTATCATGTCGTCCCAGGCAGACAAATACTGGATCCCCTTAGAATGACACCAGAAGCTTAGCCAGTTGTTGAAGTCATTAATTTTGTCCTTGTACTGTGGTATCGGTTCATCTCCCCTATGGTTCAAGAGTGAAGCAAACAAACGTTCATCATATTGGTCACTGCTGCAGTAGCCTTAGCTTATATGGGTTATATTCTGTCAAAGATATACAACAGCCAGACAGCTTTCAAAACTTCAGGGCACCTTCCACACACCTAACTGTCAGGGAACTTGAGCTGAGGTGACTAAAAAATAAGTTTGGATGCCAAGCCTTTCAGAGGTTTACTGCAGCTGAAGAATGCACCCCTGTAAGGCCTTTGAGGTTTCATGGTCAGCTTTGTGCTGTTCGTTTGCTGGGAAGATAAATTCTGTTGGGAGGATCCTTTTGTTTACTAAATGTTCTTTATATTTTATTACTTTCTTCAGGAAAGTTATTTTAAAGCCAAGTTTTGTGTTTTAATGGACTGTCATGAGACTGTATTGTACTTTTAAGCAGGAGTACTCCTGTTTTTTTCCTTTGTTTAAAAGTTGTGTAAAGTAACTGAAAACTATTTTTTTCTTTGGAGAAAGCATGTTTTTACTTTTTTAGGCTGGCAAAGAAGTGTTTAAGTGCTTTTGCTGTGTTTTATTCTGTGAAAAACTGACCATTAAAGATTTGAAGTTTTTATTGGTATTTGTTTTCCGCGGTGGTGCAGCGGTAGCGTTGTTGCCTCACAGCAAGAGGTTTTCCCGTTCGATTCTCGGCTTGGGTTGGGAGTGCCTTCTGTGTGGAGTCTGCATGTCCTCCCCACAGTTGAGTGGGCGTTCGAAAGACATGCTTTGAATGGGCGTGCCTTTGTTGAAGTTTGGGCATCGGGCTGGCAACTCGACACCATAAAAACTAACTGCCAATCATTAGCGGACTGGAGTTCCGCTGTGGCAACCCCTAACCGGGAAAAGCCGAAAGACAAACATTGACATTTGTTGTTTGTATTACATAGAAAAGAGGCACCATTTTTAGCTTGACCATGGAACCTGTCTCACAGTTGGTGCTGCCAGCCAAAAAAAGAAAAAAGTTAAGCAAACACTCAAGTGCCACAGCAGGCTAGCATTTTGCATTAGCTGTCGGTGGGTTACTCTGGTATGTCTATTTGTTTGACCTCCGACCACTCATCTTTTACCTCGGATCCCTCAAGTGTAGCACATACTGCCACTATGGACCAGGGTGTTAGCCCCATCCTCTGTGGCTTTTGGGGTCCCCTAACTAGGCAAGGGAGAGCCACTCTTGTTAATCCTGGGAGAAGGAACAGGGAAAGCTTCCCTGTTGTGTAAGAATGCTGTGCCCATTCCTGGGGAAGCTGCTGCTCCAATAAGTAACACAGTTGACCCCATTTTTCTTGTCCAAAAGAAACTGAAAACTAAGCATGCATCTACTCTTTCTTAAATTTACATAGACATGGGTAGTTTACTGGGTCTTGCTCAGGGTTTAATTCAGACTAATGATCCTTCTTTCTTTTACCAAAAACTACTTTACATGAAGGATGCCTCTCTTCCCAAAGAGAAGGGCAGTTACATGTTTTTCTCCTGAGTTTTTCTGATTGACTCAAGAGGAGAGCTCAGGTTTCTTCTTCTCCCTGTGGGTGTTTCTCTTTCTCTGAGAGTATTGCTAGAATGTGCCAGTGTTTTCAGTGGGAGGACACTGAGGTCTCTCAGTCCCTCAGAAAATGCTATGAGTTGTTACAGAAGGAATTTCCAGAACCTACACCCATTCATTCTGTTCTGTTTGCTTTGCTAGTTTTTCCTGGCGATCAGCTAGATGCCCCTAAAATGGCAGATAAGGCTATACAAAGGTCCTCAGTCTTAGGTTTTTATACAGTATTCTTAAAACTGACCCCACAGTTTCAGTTTTAATCGATCCAACTGCTGCTAAACACTTGTATAATTCCACTCGTACTCTTTGAAAATCAAATATGGGGGTATTTTTAATAATCAGACTCGTATGTTAAAGTTTATTCTAATTGTGAAAGCATGAGGAGTGTTTTATCTACGTGTTGTGCGGAAAAAGTTGCTTTAAATAGTATATTTTTTTCTGTTACACAGGTCACTACTCAGTTACAGTATGTATAACTGATACTTCTCATGGCTATGGCCACTGGTACTGTTTTGAGGACGTTTGCATTGCTGCATTCTCAGAACCTCCAAGATTATGATAAAACTGAGATTTTAAATTCACCCTTTGATGCGAGTTTAGTTTTTGACCCTCTGCTGTGGGGATGATCGAAAGGGGTAAGCTGATCCAGTGAGTCATAAGATTTTTTAGCCCTCCTTTTTCAAATTTTCTAAGGGGTTCTCTAATTCCTCCTTCAATTCCTCCTTCAGTTTTGTCAAAAAGCAGAACAAACCTTCTCAATATACAAGTGAACAGACATTTTAAGACAAAATGGCAAGGGAGTTCCAAAAAGAAGCCTCGAACCTCCCAAAATTAAATACAGTCCAATGACCATTCGAGATCTTTGTTACCCCATTCCACCCTGCCCCCTTTTTTTTTTCCTTACAGGAAGTCTGAATATTCATTTTTCTCCTTGGCATCAGATAATTTCAAACAAATCAGTTCTGAAGAGCATGGATTAGGGTTACAGATGGAGGTGGGAAGAAATTTCTCCTTTTCAAAGGGTCATTCCTCATCCTGTAGATCACATTCTTTTGTTTCTACCAGTTTCATCATCATATACTGTCCCAAGGAGTGATAGAATCTTTTCTTTCTTTTCAGGTGGGGAAGGTTTTTTTTATTCAAGGATATTCTTGGTGCCAAAGAAAGAAAATGCTTTGAGACCAGTTCTAGATCTTTTCTCTTAAACCTGTTTGTGATGGTGCTCATATTCAAAATTGTCACTTCACAGTGTGTTACCTCTTCCTCATTTACGTTTCATGTTAACTTTACTTTTAAACGATGCTTATATCACATCCCTGTTCATCTAGACTTAAGATATTTCTTAAGGTTTTGTGTGTCTAGGTCACATTGTCAGCTCTCTGCCTCACCCTTTAGACTATCCACTGCACCAAGAGTATTCACCAAATATCCAACTTCCATTACAGCTCATTGCAGGTTACAGGGTATCCACATTTTTCCATATTTAGGCAACATGCTTATCTTTGCAGAGTCTTTCCAAAGTGTTAGGAATTTCTCTCTTCAGTGAGATCTCTTACAAGCTGGGATTTCAAGAGAACATTAAAAAGTCTTTCTTGACTCCTTCACACAGAATTGGGTTGCTGAGATGTCAGCTAGCGACACTAGTTCAATGAGCTTTTCTTCCACAGGAAAAAATAATTGTATATCAAGATCTGTTTATAAGATTTTCCATGCAAACCTTTGTTATTGAGAAGAGAATCCCTCGGGATTTGGGTCTCATTGCTTTTTTTATGATTTTCGTGATGCAGCTGGCAAGACTCCACATGATACAGTGGTATCTGAAGCCCCTTTGGTCTGAGGTCCAACACTTGACTTTTTAAATACATGTACCAGTGTTGGGGTTTGTCAGAGGAATCATTTGGTGGAGACAACAGAAATCCTTAGATCAAAGTCTCCCCTTCTCCCTCTCTGTTCCAAAGCAGTCACTGTAGGTGCCTTGTACTTTGCTTGGTAAGATGTTTCATTAGGGATAAAAGTGCAGGGTGTGTGGGACACCAAGGACAGGCACAAGCACACAAATATCAAAGGTGCTTGCCCTTGTCAAGGGAAATACCACAGTCATGTGGTACACCAACAAACAAGAGAGAGCCAGGTTGTACTCCCTTTTCAGACTAACCATGTTAGCTTGGGATAAAACTTCACAGCACAGTCTCACTCTGCTGGCGTTCTAAATTACATCAGACCAGAAATGTGTGGCAGACAAGTTGGGCAGGACCAGGGCAGACCTTCATGATTGGAAACGAGATCAGGGGGTCTTCCAAGATGTAATCCATCTGTAGGAAGTTCCACATGCAGACGACTTTGCCTCCCCTCTGAAAAATCAATTCACAAAATTCTATTCCAGGACTGTATGCAGGAAAACCTGGAAGACAAATGCCTTTTCTTTTCCTTGGACAAGAATGTTCCTACATGTTTCCCCATACGTTCCAGTAATATCCAGGGTACTTCTGGAGAGTCAGAAGAAATCCCCCAAGATCGTTGTAGTGACTCCCTTCTGTCCCAGTCACCTGTGGTTCTCCTTTCATTTGGAAATGGCCAGGGGGCAATTACCACAAGCTTCCTTACAAACCGAATCTTCTCACACAAGAGCAGGGTTATTTCAGTTGACTGCCTGGATGAAAGGGTTTTAATTCCTTTTAAGCACCTGTTTATTAAGGAAGTGCAGCAGGTACTAATGAAGAAAAGAAAGCCCACTATCTGAAGATTGTATATTAGCAAGTGGAAATTTTCTCATTGGTGTCAGCAACATAACCAGCACCCATTCATTGCTAGTTGTTCTCTGGTTTTACAATATTTGTGAGAGTTACTATCTTATGGTCTTTCTTATTGCTCAACCATGGTTCATTTATCAGACATTTCAGCATGTCTGCCCACAAACTCTACTTTTTTTCATTGCAGTTTCACGTCAGAATGTTTTTGAAATGGGTTTTGCATAAGAGGCCTCCAAGTAAACCATTGACCCTTCCTTGGGATTTTAATTTTGTTTGAGACGCTAACACTTGCTCCTTTTGAACCAGCTTACCTGATTAAATTGAGGTTCTTAACATGGAAAACAGTTACTGATTGCTCTGACCCCTCTGCAAGAAGAGTATCTTGGAGTTGCAGGTTCTTATGGTGAGTCAGCCCTGTCATTTTCCACAGGGACAAGGTTTCTTTGAGAACTAATCCTAACATGTCTAAAGTGGTATCCGAGTTTACTTTAAGCCAAACTATCCATCTTCTTCTTTTCTTTCCTGAACCTAAAATGTAGTAGAAAGGAAACTCCATGCCTTGGATGTCCACAGACAACTCTGCTATTGCCTTGACCAAACTAAAGCTTTCAGATCGTTTATTCTTTGTGAAGTTAAGAAGGGAAAGCCTGTGTCAAAACATACCATTTCTAAACAGTTGTCTAAGGCTATTGCCTTTTATTATACCCAGCATTATTAACCGTATTCCAGGCAGGGTCAAGACCTACTCTACTAGGGTTTTGATTTCATCTTTGGAGTTTTGGAAAAGGCTCGATTCTAGAAGCTGCTGTTTGGTTCTCTGTACGTACTTTTACAAAGCACTATAAGATTGATTCCTTCTCTAGGTCCAGATCCTGCTTTGCTAGGACTATTTTCCAAGGGCTCCTCGCCTGTTCTCCTTCCACCTCCCAAATGTAAGGTAGGGTAATTTAGCATATAGCTAAGGCAACTGCAGCAGTGATCGATACAATGATAATGGTACAGTTGTGCAAGTAAACTAACCATAACAGTACACTGCTGTAGTAGCCACTCCCTGCTTCCGCCACCCCCCCCCCTTTTTTTTTTTTTTTGCCAAGTTGTAGACATTTTTTTTCTTGTTTTGTTTTTAGCATTGTTCTTACAGGGCTCAGCCTCCCTCTCCATTAGCATGAGTGCTCTGAAGGGGTTGGCAACCAAACTTTTGATGTTAAGTTGTCCATCTCGCCTTTCTTCTTGCTGTTTGGGTTCGGAGACGATCCTCGGCTCTGACTCAGCCATCTTCTATAGCTCTAGAGCCATTTACTGGCTCGAGGTTACCCCTTATCCCAGCATGCCCAGCGTCAGCTACCCAGATCTCGTTTGCCACTTCAGCTGTGAGGTTGCTTCCTTACTGGCTCAGGCTTAGTATAGTTTTTTCTGTTAATATATTGTTTATTCTTGAAAGTTTGTCAAGTTTTTGTCTATTTTTTGTGTAGATATTCCTTTATCCCTTATCGCTGTTTTGTGTATTTTAGCTTGGTTGGCCGTCGCTCCATAACTCGCAGGCCTTCTGTTCCCTTGAACTCATTTAAATTAGAGAGTGCTGCCCCCCCCCCCCAGGATAGCTGTTTAAATTAGAGGCTTTCCTTCTATTCCTTAACTGTAAAAAAAAAAAAAAAAAAAAAAAAAAGTCTTATTTGTTTTTTTTTTGTACTATAGCTTTTTATTATTGTTGATTGTTGTTACTATAATGTCTAAAGATACCAAGGTATCTGGCTTCAAAAAGTGTGACTCATGCTGTCAGAAAATGTCTCTGACAGATGGGCAAACTAGTGTTTATTATTTGGGCGCTGTTCACCTGCAGGACTCATTTTCTATATGCCACGTTTTTATTCCAGAGGTCCTGCAGGAGCGCAAAAACAAATTATTTCTTCGGGGATTATTGAAGCCTCAGGATTCTCTGGCTAAAAGTACTCAGCCAGCGAAATCCCCTAAGTCTATTAAGCCGCCAGCTCCACCTTTGGAGCAGACTCCTTTGCTTGACCAACCAAGTATGTCTGTACCGGCTGGCACAGACAAGACAACTCCTCCGTCGACTACACCTATTTTGGCGCCGTTTCGGAGCCATAAGAGACTGAGGTCTCCATCCTTGGAGTCCATACACTTGGCACCTCAGTCACCTGTGTTAGAGTGAACGTAGCCACCATTCTTCCCACTCCTTTCGATCCTCTAGATTATCGGATCATGATGTGGAGAGAGTAGTAAGTAGGTTGCTTAAGTCACAGGCAGTGGCAAAAATTCTGTCCAGCTAACGTCAACAGGTATCTGCTCCAACCGCCTCTATTTCTTTTCCTCCTCTGACTACATTTAGCTCTGAGCTGGAGACCATGTATCAGGTAGTAGAACCATCGGCGCCGATCATAATCTCTCCTTCGGTTCCGTCACCTCTGATTACCTCGATTGTACCTTCTATCGAGGGATCTGGGCTCCGAGGCTCTCTCATTGACTCCGAGGGGGGGGGGAGTGGCATCGGACCCTTCTCCGACCCCGTTCTCCCCCTCTGAGCTTTGGCGCAGGTGAGCTCTGCTCCAACATTGGCCTCTGAGACGTCACCCTTGACATGGAGAAAGACTCCTGTTTCTTCGGCGCCGAAGCTTTCTCTGCCTAGAGGTCGGGATGACTTCAAATTCATGCGGAGTGTGCTGTCCCCTGAGACAGCTCTACTGCCAGCTCCATCAGCTCCTCCCCCGTGGTGTCTGTGCCAACCTCTACTCCTTCTCCAGACCCCAAGCGTAGGGCATCTATGCTCCAGGACACCCCATTGGGTGATCAGTCTTCTTCCGAAGCCTCCCCTGATCACTCTGAGGAGCCTCCCCGGAAGAAGTGCAAGAGGAAGCACATAGACTCCCCTGAGTCTGTCACTTCAGATACAGACATGGATGAATCAGAAGGGTCCCCAAAGTCTCTCTCTGAAGATGTTACCTTTTCGGACATCCCTGAAAGACTTAGAGGGGGGACTGGACTTCCCTAGCCCCTACCGAGGAAGAGTCTGTATACCTGGACGAATTCGCTTCCTGACCTTCCACCTCCTGGGTATCTCCTCCTTTTGATTCACTCATGTCTGTAGTGGCTCGAAAGGCTTGGTCAGCTCCAGATTCTGTGGAACCTACTCCGAGGAGACCAAACAAATTTATTACAGCCCCCCCCAGGACAAGCAATTCCTCTCCAAAGGTATGCCCATTGATGCCGTGGTGGTAGCAGCAGCCACCAAGAAAGAGTTAGCAGAAACCTCTTCATCTGTTCATCCTCCGAACAGAGTCTCGGATGATGGACAGATATGGAAAACAAATGTTTGCTTCAGCGACCTTTTCAGTGAGGTCCCTGAATTATCTGTGCCATTTTACACGTCTTCAAAGGGATCTCCTGAAAGAGCTTGGAGATAACCTTCAAGATCCTACAGCTGAGGGAGCACCAGCCAAAGTAGCTTCTCAGTTTGCGACTCTTAATTCCATAGTTAACTCCACCATGAGGCTGATTTCCTGTGCAGCCAATGGAGCGAGCAGAGCCGCAGGGACAGGTGTGGCTCTCAGGAGACATGCTTGGATGCGGCTGTCACTTTGCCAGAACCCTTTCGAGTGTCCTTCAGTACTCCCTTTGATGGCTCCTTTCTCTTTGGGCCTCATGTGAAAGACACGTTGACCAGGTGTGAGCAGGAAGGCAAGACTCTCTGCAGTGGGAGTCTGTTTTTCCACTCCTTCCAGACCTTATCCCAAGGGTCAGAAGAGAGGAAAGATGTGGTTCTGAAAATCCCAGGGACCCTTCCCTGACGCACGTGGTGATTTTTTTCCCCCCCAGGGGCAGAGGGGGAAACAATAGCAGACGCCGCCCTCGTGGCAGCGGGGGACCACAAAACCAGGGTGACAGAGAAACTTTCACTACCAAACCCTTCCAGCATCCCTGAAGGGTTGCCCGACTGCTCACCACTGGAGGCAGTCGGGGGAAGACTTTCGCTATACCCAAAAGCCTGGCAAAATATAACAAGGGACAGGTGGGTACTATCCATCATATCCGGAGGTTACAAAATTCCCTTCCATCAATCCCCTATAGAATCAAAAAAGCCCATCCCAGATGTCCCACCCAATCTAAGGGATCAAGCAGTCACAGGAGTTTTAAGACTGCTAGAAAAAAGAGCCATTCAAGAAGTCCCCGCAGACCAGCTAGGATCCGGAACTTAAGATTCTTTTTAGTACCAAAAAAGACAGTGGACTGGAGACCAATACTGGATCTCAGCAGATTGACCAAATCTGTACAAAAAGAAAAGTTCCGGATGGTGACACTGCAGTCCATTTTCCCTTTTTTGGGTCAGGACAATTGGATGTGCTCGATAGATCTTCAGGACACGTACTACCATATCAAGATGGACAGACGCTCCAGGAGATTTCTACGCTTCCGGGTAGGGGCCAGTTATTACCAGTTCAGAGCTCTGCCCTTTGGTCTCACCTCAGCCCCCAGGGTGTTCTCCAAGTGTCTGGCAGTAGTCATGGCTCACTGGAGGTGTCAAGGATTCCAGGTGTTTTCCTATCCAGACGACTGGCTCCTGACTGCTACCACCAGCCGTCAACTCTGAGGCACGGGATTATATAATCACAGCATGCACTCAACTAAGCATTACAGTAAATTTAAAAAAAATCTTTCTTGTTGCCCTGTCAGTCTATCATACGTATGAGCAGAATTAAACACATAAGAAATGTTGGCACGATTACCACAGGAAAGAATTTCCACTATTCGTCAACAAGTGTTAATTCTAATGCAGAGCAAAAGGGTTCATGTCAGACATGTCCTCCAAGCTCTAGGCTCCATGGCAGCTGCCATTCTTCTTGTCCCATTAGTGCGTTTTCACATGAGAATCCTTCAGTGGCTTCTTTTCACGCAGTGGTCTTTCCAGGAACTACCCAGGTCTCTCATGATCCTGATCACAGAAACATGCAAAAGGCACCCTTCTTGGTGGATGGTCTCCCCTACTAGTAATTTAGGGCAGACCTTTCATACAACCCCCTCCGGTAGCCAGTGACCACGGACGCCTCCCTGATAGGGTGGGGGGGGTGCATTATCTAGGCAGGACAGTCCAAGGCACTTGGCAACCTCACGAGTACCATCTGCATATCATTGCCCTAGAAATGAGAGCGGTTCTCCTAGCGTTGCAAGCCCTTCAAGACTCCCTTCCTTCCGGGACCATTGCAATCCAAACAGACAACATTTCAGTGGTGTGGTACATCAACAAACAGGACTGGACCAGATCTTACCCCTTGTGTCGAGAAGCACTCACTGTGGCAATGGGCGATTTCCTCCCATTTTCTGATGGCAGCACACATCCCTGGGAAATCCAACGTTATAGCAGACCAGCTCAGCAGGGCTATCCTCATGTCTCACGAGTGGTCCCTGAATCAGGAAGTTGCGGATCTTATCTTCCGTAAATGGGGACAGCCTTGCTGCGACCTATTTGCCACTCCTCTCAACAACAAATGCAGCAGCTACTTCTCCCTACTTTCCTCTTCCAGGTCATATACCCAGAGATGCTCTAGTCCATGATTGGCCTTAGGGACTCATTTATGCTTTTTCCCCTTTCCCCCTAATTTTAATACTCCTACAGAAAGCAAAATCGTTGGGTTGCAGAATGATCCTCATTGCCCCATACTGGTCTCGACAAATATGGTTCCCGTTCCTACACTTCCACCTGCTGGATCAACCTTGAATTCTGGACCCATTTCCAGATCTTCTGATTCACCAATCAGGCAGGTTGCACCAATCCCTTCAAACTCTCCAGCTCACAGCTTGGTTACTCCACTTCCAACCTTAGCCAGGCTTTCCAATATCTCTCCAGCAGTCCATGATATTATTGTTTCTTCACATAAGTCTACGAGAAAAACATATGCTAGTAAATGGAAACTATTTCCTTTCTGGGCACAATCTAGAAATTTGGATCCTTTCTCAGCCCCAGTCCATGAAATTTTTGAATTTCTAGCACAGCTTTTTCAGTCTGGTGCGTCTTCCACTACCATTAAAGTACAACTAGCTGCCATTTCTATTTTTCATATCGGTATGTTTAATTCTAGCATGTTTCATAAGCTCTGTAAGGCCTTTATGAAAGGAACATCTCTTCTTAGACCTCCAGTTAGAGATCCTCTCCCTCCTTGGGATCTCAATTTAGTTTTAGCCTCCTTAATTTTGCCTCCCTTGGAACCGGCAGCATCATGCTCTTTAAAATTTCTTTCTTGGAAGATGCTTTTTCTGGTTGCTATCACTTCAGCTAGACGTGTCTCAGAACTTCAAGCATGTGTTCGTCGTCCTTACCTGGTTTCACAAGGACAGAGTTTCTCTGAGGACCAATCCATCTTTTATTCCTAAAGTCTGTTAAGAGAACAATTTAAATCAATTCATAGATCTCCCAGTTTTTTTCCTAATCACAGCAACAAGGCAGAATACAAGCTGCACCAACTGGATGTACACAGGCAATTGCGTTTTTACCTCCATAGAACTAAGGAACTAAGAAAGTCAGACCAGTTATTTCTTTATTATGCTTTCAACAAACAAGGCCTTCCAGTTTCTAAAGTGACCTTATCCAGATGGTTATCTGATACTATTAACTTTATTTATCATTTACGAAATGGAGCTACCAGCTAAACCAAAAGGTCATTCCACCAAAGCATTAGCCACCTCTGTAGCTTTTCAGTCTAGGTTGCCCATAGACGCAATCTGTGCAGCTGCCACTTGGGCAAACCCCCACACTTTTATCTCTCATTACAAGGTAGATATGGTCTCCCAGAGCAGAGCTTCCTTTGGTTCTATGGTTCTGAAGAGTTTGTTCCAATGAGCCACCTGGGATTTTAGGTGCTAGGGACGCTGTCCCAAACAGCAAGAACTAAGGCGAGATGGACAACTTAACATAAAGAACTTATGTACCTACCTTAACGTTCCATGTTAGTTGTCTTCATCTTGCCTTCCTTCTTGCTTCCCTCCCTCCTTCCCCCTTCCTAGAGGATTGTTCGGAGTTGCCTTTTGTTTTCACTGGCTGAGCATCTTTTATTACTTCACATGCCAGGTAATTTATAACTCTTTCCTTGTTTAGGTGTATTGGACAACCAGTTTTTAGGGACTGGTTACCCTCTTTATGTCCTAGTAAAGTAGCTGACGCTGGGCATGCTGGGATAAGGGGTAGCCTTGAGCCATTAAACAGCTCTCGAGCTATAGAAGATAGCCGAGGTGGAGCCGAGGATAGTCTCCGAACCCAAACAGCAAGAAGGAAGGCGAGATGAAGACAACTAACATGGAACGTTATGGTAGGTACATAACTGTTTTTTAGTTGGCTCTAGCTGCCTGACCCTTTGGATGCATGTAAGATACCCTAAAGTTTTGGAAGCTGGATAGTTGTTACAACCTTGGCAGGATGTAATTTATATAGCTGTAAGGTTGCTACAGCACCAATTATTTGATCATCTACTCTTAGGGTAAGTGTACAACCGTACTTTACACACCTGGGATATCCCACTTTAGAAAAGATTTGGAAGACTTTGAATTCCAACCTCCATCTGTGACGCATTGGGGGAATAGAGTTTGTTTAGCTAATCTGCAAAAGAGTTGTGGCCCTAGAGAACAGAGAAAACTTGCAGGCATAGGCTTTTTCTGTGTGACTACAGCCTATCAAGGCCATTGTGTGCAGATCCACTAAATGCAAGATTCCCCACTTTGTTGATGGAAGATGTAAATGTGATTTTGTCTAATCCTACTATGTAGACCCTTGGCTTCTAGTTCCCTTTGTATATTTCTGCTGCATGGCTCAGGGACAGCATGTCCTTCACAAGTATGCCCCTGACTTTTTACTGGTTGATCCACCTTCCCTCAACATTAAGGGCTCCTCTGTGCACCTCTTAAAGAAATTCTGAAGAATCTGCAAACAAGCTCTGAAACCCCTAGCAGAATACAAGTGGTATACCTAGGCTGAATTGTGGTTGGGCTGCTCACCATTCAAAGCACTCCGATAAGCAGGTGTTACTGGCAAAAACATTTCTAGTGGGAGGATGTCCTGCTTCTATAAATTTCTCAGGTATCGAAGGATTTTGACCACATGTAGCCAAAGAGGATCTTGAGAGGGGACAATGACATGTTACCCAAGTGTTATAAAAGAAAAAAGCATCAGGGAGATTCCCCTGTTTATAGAAGCAAATGTCTGTCTGAAATGATTGTGTCCAGTACTGGCTTTATAAAGGTCTGGCTGTGCAAGATGGAACATGACAGAATTTTAGTTAAGAAAAGGAAATGAATAGACTTGTCAGGCGTGGGATAGTATAATTTAGAACCTTCAATACCTCCTCCTGACGATGGACCTTTATAGGTCAATCACCCAGGTATGAACAAATGTGAATACCCTTCAGACTGAAGGAGATACATATTAGAGACTTGCTTGGCTACAAACATCTGCATTACAAGCTGAAGTTAAGTAAAACTTGCAGTAGTGTAATTTTAGTCTTCCGTTAAGTACAAACTTGCAGTTTTAAAAGTACTGTGTCTTTATTTTTTCTGTTTCCTAATTGTGTTTTTCATTGAACAGTGTGCTGTTTCTCTCTGCAGTTAGTTCCCCACCCACCGTCCCTGTTCCTGTGTTGGTGGCTCTGGATTTGCCCATGCCTCCTGTAAATCTGTATTAGAACACTCTTCCTGGGTCCGTCTCATTTGCTCACTTAGAGTACAGTGAGATCATATTCGGAGTCTAGTGCTCACTCGACTTAATACAGAGAGAAGATTTGAGATGGCCAACCCACTTAGGTTCTTCCTTCCTCACTTTATTCATCTGCTTTTATTGTATTTGTGTTTCCTCCTACTTTATCTTGCTTTTCTTAAAAGTACTCAATTTATTTATTCTGCTGCATTTATTACTGGTTGGTAGTAGCCTGATTAAATTGTAACTGTTCTAAGGCTTTTGGTATAAGCACTTGGGTGTCATACCGGTTGTTTTACATTAAGAAGGTTTGTGCTCTGCACTGTTGTGGCAGGACAGGTAGCATACATCCTTCTAAGCTGGGAATTGCTGATTGAAGGCCCAGTGTCTGCTATTCTAAAAGTTTATTAGTTCTGGCTTAAGCACTTGGGCTTCAGGCCAGTTATTCTACATTAACAGGGTTGTGGTCTGCACTCTTGTGGGAGGAGAGGCTGGATTCTGCCCTTCTGAGCTGGGAATTTCTGGGCACAGGCTTATTGTGCCTGCTCATTTGAACTGTTTCTTTCTGAAATCGGTGTGCCTTGTTGCTGTAGCATAGACCAGATTCAGGCCTGTTTGAATCTAGCTTTGTTTGTATTACTTGAGCACTGATCCAGGCCATCTTTTTTGGAGTAGGTTCCCCTGCACCCTAGTAGCAGAGGTGTGCAGTTAGAACTTGTCTGATTGAAGACTGCTGCAACAAGGCTCAGTTTTGATCTTTTTTCTGGTTAATTAGGTAACTTGTTTAAATCAGTTCTATTGTTTTATTTATATATATATATATGTGTGTGTGTGTATGTGTGTGTGTGTGTATATATATATATATATATATATATATATATATATATATATATATATATTAAAAATTGCACTTTACTCTTCTGTTTTTACTGTATTTGTGTTTCTTCCTACTTTATTACTAGGGGCATTGACTACAACTCTGATCTGTGATATATAACAATAAGTATCCTTTTCTGTGCTCTTAGTGATTTTTTTGATTGTATCTGCTTTATTTTCTGGAAAAAAAAATAAAAATATATATACATATATATATATATATATATATATATATATATATATATATATATATATTTATATACACACACACACACACTTGTTTCCCGCCTTTCTAAGCTAGTATAGTCCAGTTTTTAGGTTAGTGCTGAATTCAGGGCTGTTACAAATATGTTTGCCCATACCTTACTTGGATAGAAGGAAGTTTCTCTGTTTACCTGTGAGAGAGGGTAGCTTTGAGCAGCCTTATCTGTCCCTGGAGGAGTGGTTTTCAGCCCAGAAATTAGTAGTTTGTTGGCCATTTGGGCAAATTTGTATCTCTTTCATTTCCCTGCTATAAATACCGCATTTGCCCGGTTTTGCACGCCGGGCAGCACCAGTTAGATGGGGTAAAATTATTCCCGGCTCCACAAAGTCTCCTCTTCATTTTTCCCCTTGGAACTAGACAAACTTAACTTAAGCACTCAAGCCATTCATTTCTCAGCCCGGCACTTGCTCAGAACTTATAGCAAGCACTTATAAATCCTAGCACTAGACCCTCCTGTACTGTACAGAAGGACAAGGCGCTCTATTTGACCTTACCAGCCATCCAGTAAAAACGGTCACTGTACCTATCCAGGCATGTACAAAGGGCAGTTTCGGGTGTACTCTCCAGTCCAACTGGTGAATCTGGGCATTTTGAGGCAATGTTACAACTGTCTCATGTACACAGACAACCCTCTCCTCCTACCACCAAACACTAACACATGCGAGAGATGCAATTATACAGCCAGACTGGAGACTAAGCTCTCAATCCAAGACTGGATTAGACAGTCAAGAAGAGAAGGGAAATACTTGCATCACACCACCAGTCTCACATAAACTCATTAAACCAGCACCGGCCAAAACACACAATTACATAAAAACATACTTGGTGGCTCTAAATAAAAATCTGCAAAACCAATAGAGACCTCCAAAGCAAACAACCAAGCAACCTCCACTCCCCCCCCCCCCCAACACAAACCATGAAACACATACTTCACAAAACCAGTGTGCCATGCAATCACAGGTCTTAAGGCAAAATAACATACCGAACAAACTTCACATTACTTAAGACCGAGATGGAATGTTTCAAAGCCCCCATGTTGAAGGATAACTCTGTCCATGCTGCAAAACCTTTTACTAATGCATTCCATGGGCACCTGCAAGAATGCATGGATCGTGTCATCCCACGCAAAACCAAGACTCACTCCTCCAAGAAAAGGAAACCAGTCTGGTGGACTCCTGCCATAAACAAGCTACACAATAGGAGGAGAAAACTAGTACAGAAGAGAGTAAATTCCCAAGAAGGTAAGACATCCCTGATCAGTATCAGCAAGAAACTACAATCGCTCATAAAATCATCCAAGGCGAGCTTTGAAAGAAAAATTGCCAAGGACTCCAAAGATAACCACAAGGCATTCTTTAGCTATGTCAAGAATCTAAATGGCAGTGCTCAGATCTGCTCGGAGTTAGTGCAGAATGGCACAAAATACACTGAACCGACCGATACCGCCAACATCCTGGCAGACAGGTTCAGTGCAATCTTCACCCCTCCTCACCCGCAAAAGGGCCCATAACCATACCAGAAGAATGTAGAGTCCCTGAAATCACAGACACTCAGGTTAAAACAGCCCTCTCCAAAGCCAAAAACACATAATCGATGGGACTGGACGGTGTCCCAGGCTGCGTCCTACACGAGCTCAGAGACTAACTAACCCCTCACCTAAACACACTGTCCAAACTCAGCCTCTCCACAGGCTATGTACCCATAGAGTGGCGCACAGCAATGGTTATTCTGCTCCACAAAGGTGGAGCCAGATCAGACCATGGGAACTGTTGCCCTATAAGCCTAACAAGCTTGGTCTGCAAGGCTATGGAAGGCATCATCATGGAACTCATTAACAGAGACATTGGGAATCTCCAAACATTAGACCCTACCCAGTTCGGCTTTAAGGGCAGATCATGCCTCCTAAACCTGGTGGACTTCTTTGAGGTAGTTACCAAGGCTATAGATGAGGGAACGGTGGTACACACAGCCTACCTAGACCTCGCTAAGGCCTTCGACACCATTCCCCATTCTGGTATTATAGACAAGCTCACCAGCCTGAACATAAACCCCTACGTCACAATATGGGTTGCCACCTGGCTCATGGACAGAACCCACAATGTGAGTGTTGCGGGAGCTAGGTTCTTCTCTAAACCAGTTACAAGTGGCATTCCCTGAGGCTCAGTCCTAGGACCCCTCCTGTTTGGCATATACTTCTCAGAGGTACAGGCGAGCACAGGAGGACTATGGCTGACCAAGTTCGCAGACTGCAAATTAGGGGCTATAATTGACTTTCTGGCTGACACAGACATCCTCCAAAAGGGTCTCACTGAGACGGATACTTGGTGTCAAAATCATGGCCTCAAGCTAAATGCAAAAAGTGCATAGTCATCTCCCTTGGAAAAAAACAAAAGTACCCACAAACTACCACATAGGTGGTAGTCCCCTAAATACGGAAGACGGAATAAGGGATATGGGGACCCAAGTAGATAGTAATCTCACCTTTGCTAATCACATTGCCAAAGTGGTTAGAAAATCCTTCTACGTGGCCCACCTAATCACAAAAGAGTTCACATCCAGATCAAAAGAGGTTATTTTGCCCCTCTACTCATCACTTAGACTCATCATATAGAGTACAATGCCCCATTTGGGATGTACCTTGCAAGACACTTGCAACAGCTGGAAAGACCACAGAAGTACCTCACCTAGAGGATCACTGGCCTCAAACAGATGCCCTATGTAGCTCAATCGAAGAAACTCCAGCTGTACTCGGTTGCATACTGCCTACTCAGAGGTGATCTCTGCTTGACATACGAAGCCATGTCCAACCCAGAATTGATGGATATGCTCCACCTAAAGAAAATCTTACCCCTCGAGCCACACGCTCTAGGGATCTAAACCTCACCACAACAATAAATAGGATGTACTGGAGAGAGAGATTCCTGTCCCAGAGACTTCCCATGCTTCGGAGCAAGATTCCAGTCTACATTAGGCAGAGCTCCTCGCGAACACTCTTCAAAAGAAACCTTGACGAGTGGATGGGAAACAAAGTTTACCTTGGGGATCACTTCAGTGGCTTTGCTGGACAGAGAGGCATAGGGAAGGGGGCGGCGAAAGCCAACACATTCTGGCTAGGCTTATAAATGTCTTTGGGCAGATAGCCTAGTACCTACCTATGAATCAGAGTGACACCCCCAAGTGCATCTGCTGTTAACTCCTACTGCCGCCTCTAGGCGTCAAATATTGCTTGTTCATATTTGCATCAATAATTCTAAAACCATGCTATGTACAAGGTTTTAAACTGTTTCATCTTAAAGCTTGCACAGTGGCAAACAACTGCATTAATATGTGACCTCTGTCTAGTGCAGGTAAACGGATATCAACTGTTTTCGTGATATTAATTTTTATAGATGTAATCACATTTTTTAAAATATCTCAACAACCAAGTAACAGAGAGAGAACTTCTTAGCCTCATATGAAAGCTCTCAGATGAATAAAATGCTACTTGACAGTATGTGTTTAACTTGAGTGGTTGCTGAGATATTGCAAGTTGTTTACAAAATATTCCAAATGTAATAATTACTGTGAATTATAAAATTCAGTGCAAGACCTAGAACCAAAAGAATACCAACGCTATAAAATACTTTGTGCTGAAGGGTTTGCCATTTATACTTTTTTCATAATCCCTATGGTTCCTGAGATATAAACTTTTGTTTGAAGTGTGAGGACATAATTTCATTCTGTCAAAAGACTTAAGCTCCGCCCATTGGAAGTTACAGTGCAAACTTCCTGAGCTCCATTGGAGTGAATACCTCAAAATACTGGGCAATTAAAAGGGCAAGGATATCCACTAGAACAGCTACAACCCTGCCACATACCTTAGGAATGTCTTGGTTTCTTGTTAAAAGGGATGGAAATTTCTTGTCCAAGTCTATGATGGCTTTCACAGTATTTCATACTAGGAGGGGAAAGAGGGATTTTAATGTCAACATCTTTAACATTTTTGCACTGAAAATTTTGTTTAATTTGCATAAGTCCAGAATGGGCCTCTAAAAGACCAGTCTTCCCTGAGAGATTTGCACCTTAAAACCTTGTGGTGTACTGTCTCAAATGGGCCCTTTCTAATGCTACTACTGCAGTTAGTGTATACAGGAGGGGAACATGCACATCACAAGAACAGGACCCTGGGATCAGGTGAAAAAAAGGTTGCTAAAAGTGTTCACAGAAGTTAGAACCACTTCAGAAAGTACATCAAAAATTTAAGTAAAACAAAAGGATCATGTATTGCAATTAATGTTTTAGCTGTAAGACAATGATTTCATGCAGTGTAAATGCCATAACCATCAGTACCTTATGCAACTAAAATATCACACAAGGGTGTTCGAAAAGAGGTGCCATTCAACAGCTGAGCAACTGATTCAAGAACAGTTCAGATTTAAACGGTCCAGTGGCATAGAGAGATGTAGCCCTCACTACTGCCCAGCCAAGCTGGGTTCAGTTAGAGGCTTGGAGCAGCAGGGAAGGGCTGGGCATGCCCGTCCTGGGTGGGAAGGTGCTGAGCAGACACTGTTCTTTGAGAAGACCTGCCACATCTGACATTCATAAGCAGATAGTCACAGGGGACTATGTTGATAATTTTTTATCCTCTATGAGGTTGCTGCGTAATGCACTGACAAAGCAGTTAGGACTGCGGGCACAGGTGTAAATTACAAAATGCTAAGCACGGTTGCATTTGTGGCATTGTGGACAACTTTAAGGCATCTTTCATTAATGTCTTTCATGATTAGTCTTCTGTTTTTGTACCCAGGGTTGCAGTGAACTTCTGGAAAGTGAACTGGAAGGCAGAATGATTTCTGCCATAGGAGTACACTTTGAAACTCCTCAAAAATCTTTAAGAACCAGACAGGTGACCAAGCCTTCTGGTTTAAAAATCTGCAGCATTTGCCCTTTAACTCTTTTCCCAACAGGGTAAACTGTGACAGAGGGCTCCATTTAATAAGTGCTCTCTAGTGGCAGGAGGAGTAATCTAAAGTCAGGGATATTGTGCTTCTTTCTCTGGGAAGCATCCTTAGCATCCTTGACAAGCCTATCTGATTGCTCCACTCTGGAGAGAGTTTGGGGTCAATTTTCTTCACCTGGACTTGTGGATGGCCATCACATAAGACAATTGGGTAAGGAACATTAAATCCAGAGGCAACATAATGCCCTTCTTAAAATCTCCACAACTTTGTCCTTGCCCCTCCACGAATAACACCCCAACAGAAAAAGACAGTGGGTAAAGGAGGATTGCTTCTTCCAAACATAGCTATTCAGGAGGTCTCACCAGACTAGAAGAGGATCTGGAGTCTTCCTGATTTTAGTTCCCAGGAAAATCAAAAGACCTCAGGCCTATTTTTCACTTGTGGACTAAACTATGTAAAAAGGATGGTCACGGTGCAGGACATAATTTAAGTTTGCAGAAAGGGGATTGGATGCTCTCTGTTGACCTTCAGGATGCTTATCGCCACATAAAAAAACCCAGAGGATCCAGAAAGTACATTTGCTTCCATCTGGGTGTGAATTTCTACTAATTTGTACACTGCCATTTGGTCTTACTATAGCTCCCCAGGTGTTCACCAAGTGTACGCCAATCATTGCAGCCTGTCTAAGGTTATATGGCATTCACACCTTCTCATACTTTGGTAATTGGCTGCTAAGCAGCTCAAGATAGTCCCTCGTACCTGCCAAAGATTGTTTGCTTCATGTGTGTCTGTCCTTAAGCATCTTTGTCAACACCACAGTCGCAGCTGGAGCCATCACAAACTTCTAATATTCCTGGGATGGTCTCTGGGCACAAGATTAAGAATTGTTAAACTACTAGATGAGAGACTTCTTGCACTAAGAGACGTGATCTCAGAGCTTTTATTCATACCCTTTTCACTTGCATTACTATTCCTGGGATTAATCACTAGCTTAATTCAACTGGCTCCTCATGCAGGGCTCTCTTTTTAGGGTGTTACACTGGACCTTGAGCATGCAATGATCCCAGTCAGTAGATGCAGTGATCAGACTCTGTCAACTGTCCTTTGTTTACAGACATTATCTGGTTGGGTGTGTCAAGTGTTTCAGTGTTCCAGCAAGAAAACTCTTTTCATTCTTCCCCTTCTTAGGGCCACAGTGACCACAAATATCTCCTGTCTGGTGTGAGGTGGAGAATTAAGAGCAGTCAAGGAGATGTGGATCCAACAGGAGGCCCTTCTTCACGTCAGTATCTTGGAGATGAGGGGCAGTCATCGTAGTGTTACAAGCTCTTCAGTTTGTTGTTCCCCAGGGAGTAATCTCTGTCCATACAGATGTTTGGTATGTCCATATAGAAATGTTTTATATGACATGTCAGCAAGCAAGGAGGGATCATGCCCTATGCAGAAAAGACATGAGGGTAAGACAAGTGTCTTCACAGCACTTTCTGACAGCACTATAAGAATGGTCATTGTACTATTCACTACTGCGGTAGCCTCAGCTGTATGGGTTGTGTCCATGTAAGGATAGAACAGCCGGTTAGCTTCTAAAACTTAAGGGCACCTCACACACTCAAAGCATTAGCTTGAACAGAGCTGAAGAAAGAGAGGTTTGGGCACCAAGTTGTCCAGAACTTTCCTGACACTGAAGAGCACTCCTGTGAGGATCATTGAATACCTAATGCTTTTCCATTGCTGGGCAAATCAGTTCCATTTGGGGAAAAACACCTTTCCACTTTTTAATTTTATAATGGAAATTTAACTTTTTCTTTTAATAATGTTAAGTTGGGAAAAGTGTTTTATAGGCTGCTATGACTGTTAGCAACTGTACAGGAGTGTTACTTTTTATATTTTTGGAAAAAAGTTAAAACTAAATCTGATGTTCCTTTAATTCTTCCTCAATTAATGGATTATGGATGTGATCCTTCGACCCAACTTAGCTGCATACTTTAGACTTTGGATCCAACTCTCGAGCTCTTCCCTGTATCCATACTGCCCAGTCCATCCTCAGTAACTCAAATCGTGTTTACTGCCATCATGCTGAGATGCAGGGTTCATCTCTCGAGTGATTGTATTGGTAATTTGTAAGTGATTTTCTTTTTTGCATAAATTTCTCTTGTTTTTCAGCCTCCCTCTTAGTTTTCCGATACACCATCAGTCTCCTTATTGTTTCTCAATATTATTTCTATGTAATGTTTCCTTTTTCACCATATTTGGTATCCTCTGTCGTAAGCTTTAACACAGGGCAGTTTTTGATTATCATTGTTACCATTTTTCTTTCCCTTTTTTCTAACACCTTTCTAACTTTTCAAAAAAAAAAAGGCTCAGATTTTCTTGGCTAAGTCCTTTCTTATTGTAGGACTGTCAATAGTCACTCTCCTGTAATGCCTCACAAGCCAAAAGGATTAAAAAAATGCACTTCTTGTGAACATATAATCCCCAACTCTGATGTCCACAAGGAATACATTTATTGTCTCAGAGCTGCCAATCAGCATACTAATTGCCGTATTTGTGCTGCATTCAATTCCAGAGCCTTGGCGGACAGATCCAGCAAACTTATTTTAAAAGGACTTCTGCTTCAGCACCTCCTTCTGGGGCTCAGACCCCCCAGTACAACTACCAAATTTGCTCCTTTGGACATAGAAAATGCTCTCTGCTGAAGTCCCCTAGGATTTCTGAACCACCAGCAAAAATGTAGTCTTCTGATCTGAAATCCTGTGACCCAAAGACAATATCTTTGGGTCCGAAGGCTTTGGATCACAAAGCTTCAGATCCATTTATAATATCAGCCAGTCCTATGGCTTTGATCTCAGATCCTAGGCCTTAGGATCCAAAACCTGGCAGTTCACACAGCTAAAGAACTTGCTCACCAAAATTCACCCTGGATCCAGTCTGTCCTACTTTGCTCTAGCCCTTTATGCAAACTCCCAGAAAATATCCCAGGCCCCAGTCCACCATATCCTCCAGAAATCTATCAGAAGTGGATGTGGATAGGATGATGCGAAAACTTCTCAGAGCTCAGATCTAGATGGGGGTCATACCTGCTCCCTTCCCATTTTGGATCCTTGAGTTTTCCAACCACTGCTCACACAGTACGGTCTCCTCCTCTGATCTGTCCTACAGTTTTGGAGCCCCTGTATCTGACAACCCCGAGAGGTCTGAAGTCTGATCTGAAGAAAACCACTTTTTTGACTCTGTATCCCTGATGAGTTCCTTCCTATAACTTTGATTCTGGAGCCGAAGTGTCTGCTTTAGGTCCATGGGGCTGGCATCTACTCCGGTGTTATCAGATCCATCCTTGCCCCTCAGATCCTCTGTGTTGGACAGCTCAGGTCTGTTTCTGTTTTCAATGCATAGATCGAGTAGGAGCCATGATCTACCTGTACTGAAAGTTACGGCTGTAGTGTGTGTGGCCATGGCTTCTATGGGCCTCATCTGACTTTGAGGTTGTGGAATGGGCTTTTTCTCTTCCTAGAGAACCGATCTCTCATCCCTCAGGTCCACTCCCTATTCCCTCCTCAGTTATGAGCTCCGACTTCATTAGGCCTGTTCACATGGACAGACAGTTTCAGCTAGCCTCCTCTCCGTTATCGGAGAGGAACTCCCCTCTATTCAGATAACTTTTCTGAATATCCCTTGGAGGAGATCCATTGGAAGAGAATGTGCAAGAGGAGGTACACAAATTCCTCGCGGGAATGAATGTCTCATAGAGGATACTGATTTTTATGAAGAAGGAGGGGTCCCCCAGATCACCACCAGATTATGCATCCTTTGGAGACATATTAGAGATCCTCAGGCAGAAAGATGGTTGATCTTCGATAATCCTTCTCCAGAGGATTCAGTTTTTTTTTTAAGCTTTCAGTTCTGGCCCATCTACATAGTGGGTTACACTCCCCACCTCCTCTGCTTTTCATGGAAGGAGGTGGATACCACTGACCCCATACTAAGATGACCTGACAAATTCTTAGCTCCTCCTAAGGATAGACTCCAATGGAGCAAAGGAGTCCCAGTAGATGCTATGGTGATGGTGGCAGCCTCTAAAAAAGAGCTAGCAGATCACAACTCATTTGTCCATCTACCAGAGAGTCTGTGGTGCTGGACAGATTTGGAAAGCGAGTCTTTGTCTTGGTGACCTTCGCTTTGAGGTCTCTTAACTACCAAATGAAATAAAAATATAAAAAAGGTCTCTTAAGTACTTGGCACATTTCACAAGACTACAGAGAGTTTTCATTAAGAAACTATCAAAATGTTCGTGTTTCACTGTTGCAGTCATTACTCTTGGGTTATCCTGCTGGCAGGCTACCCGCAGTTGGCCAGAATTCCAAAGTCTAGGTCTGGCGTCGATTGCTGTCACTTCTTCCCAGACGTCAGTGCGCCAGAGGTATAAAAGATGCAGCTGACACCATTTTCTTCAGTCTTTCTTGCCGTGCGGTGCCCAAAGCAAAAGCAGTTCGCAAGTGCCAGTCGGCCTACTCCTGAGATTTTCGTAATCGAATTTCAGAACCAAAGTCTTCAATAAAGCCAAGTACCCCGTTGGGGAAACTTTTTCTTGCTCCAGACCGATGTCAGTAAAAGTTAAAAATTGTATTTCTTGTGGGAAGCAAACACCTCATAAGGATTTTCATTCTTACTGTATTCCTTGCCTAGGCCCTGACCACGACGTCACTAGTTGTCGGTTTTGTGCTAGATTCAACAAATGCACTATTAAGCGTCTGTCTGAATTTGCTTAACATTACTTTGGCCGAAGGTTTAACTACATAATGCCGTCCCTCAACCGACGACCGGAATTCATAAAAAACGCAAAGACAAGGAAAAGGACAGGCATCCGAGGTCCAAAACCGACAACAAAACTTCTCCTAGGCCAGTCGCCAGTTCTCAGTGTGGCGCTTTTGTTGCCCTTGACACCCGCTACCTCAGAGCCACAGGCCGTATCCGAATTCCACGTGGAGAAACCTAGGCCTCTGGAAACTCAAGGTATTGGGCTTGCAGAAACTATTCCCTCAGATGGGTCTGGAGCCGCTGAGCAGGCATCGGCTTCTGGGGGTGTTTTCAGACCTTCACAGCTTACTATTAAGTCCACTACAGCAGCCAAGACAAAGTCAGAAACACCATTAAAAACAAGGAAACAAGTACAGCATTTTCCTGGATAGTCATCTATGCCAAAGAAACAGATGCTTAAAATGGCCGAGGACCTAATTACTTTGATCAGGGATTCCCATCCCCCTGCTGATAAAAGGCCTAGGCAAGACACTGATTATGACTCCTCTGACCAGGTTTTTGTTTCCACTGATTCCTCCTCAGATCAGGGATACTCTCTCCCTCCCTATGAGGACTCTGATGCAGAAGAATCTATACTTTCAGTCTCTCCGCCTGAGGATTATTCTTTTGGGGAAACCTTGCACACCATGAGGGAGCATTTCCATTGAGAAAGCCAGGATTACTCAGAATCCAAGAAAAGACTCAGAGATTTTCTTTTATTTCCTCAGCACAGGCCCCTGGCTATTCCCCCTGTGCTTGATATAGTTGATGATGTTTTCTCTGAATCCAGTCTGTCTCTTGATTCTTTACCCCCTGCACCAGTCAAGCCTGACAGGTACTACAGGGTCCCAGACTCTCATAAATTTCTTTATAAAAACCCTGCTGCTGATCCAGAAACAATTTCTCAGGGTCCCAAAGGGGTTAAGGCTTTCACTGCAAAAAATCCTGTTCCCTCTGATAGGGATTCTAGAGCTCTGGATAGATGTGGGAAAAAAGTTTACACTTCTGTTACTTTAACTGTAAGGGCTTTAAACTGCCAGTTTCACATGCTTAAATATCAACAGTACCTCATGTCTTTGTTAAAACAGAAAATGCTTATAAACTCAATGTCCTGACAATAATGAAATGCAGGATTTATTGCATGCAGCTGAACACGTGGGAAAGCATATTCTGCAATGTGGTTTTGATTCATTAGAGACTTCTTGTAGAGCCGCAGTTACAGGCTCTGTCATTCGAAGGCATGCTTGGTTGAAAGAACAAAGTTTACCTGAACATGTTAAAGTAAAACTTTTGGATGCTCCACTACAGCATGATACTTTGTTTGGTGTTAAGGCAGAAGAGGTGTTAAAGAAAATGGAGGATAAAGCAAAATCAGTGCAGACAGTAAAGGATTTCTTACAGGTTCAACCACCTAGGTTTAGCAGAAACTCGCCTTCAAAAAATTGGCCCTTTCCGGTGTCAGACAGGCCACAAAGAGGTAGATACAGATGTCCAAGAGGCAGATCTCAGCCCCAAGGCTCCTACAGACCTAAGCAATGGGGTGCTTCAGCCCCCAAAGGAGGAGAAGACAAATCACAACCTTTTAGGAAACAGTCTCAATGACTTTCCTCTACAAATGCCAAGCACTTACCTTTTGGCAGCACCCTTAGGGGGGAAGCTAGCACTTTTCTCACAAAATTGGCACATGATCACCCAGGACAAATTGGTACTGAATATTGTTTCTCGGGGTTACAGGTTACACTTTCACACCCTTCCAAAACAAAAGGTATGCCGGACCTGTCACAAAACCAGTGGGCAGAGGCACAAAAACAAATTACTGCTCTCATGAACATGAAAGCTATTCAAAGAGTACCACAGCAAGAACAGGGACAAGGATTTTACTCAAGACTTTTCCTGGTACCCAGAAAGGACAAAGCCTGGAGACCAATACTGGATCTGTCAATCGTAAATACTTTCCTGGATGTTCCAAAATTCAAAATGTTAACACTGCAGCAGCTTCTACCCATACTGGTCAAGGAGGCTTAGGTAGTTACGTTGGACCTCAAGGAGGCATACCTGCATGTCCCAATCAGACAGTCTTGCAGAAGTTACCTCAGGTTCATAGCTGGCTCAATGCATTACCAATTCTCTGCACTGCCGTTTGGCTTATCTACTGCTCCCAGGGTCTTCACAAAATGCCTGGCACCAGCAATTTCATTTTGCAGACAAAAAGGAATTCAAATATACCCCTACTTGGATGACTGCCTCATTCAAGCAGAGAGCAAGGACATTCTACTAAAGCATCTGGTGTTTTGTAAAAAGATTACTAATTTGCCTAGGGTACACAGTAAACGAAAAGAAATCAAAACTAGTGCCCCCTCAAGAGATAATATTCCTGGGTGCAAGCTTAAATACAACTGCCCAGGTGGCTTATCTCACGCCAGACAAGCAAAGGCAACTGACTCATTACTTTCAAATGATGGCAGCAAAGACCCAGCTCCCTGCAAGAAAAATTCTGCAGGCCTTGGGCTTCATGGCATCCTGCATTCTACTAATTCCATATGTAAGACTGCATATGAGGAAACTACAATGGTATCTAAAGTGTTTGGACTCAACATTGCCACAGCCTGGAAACACTAATAACGCTAATTCCCTGCCTGCAACAGGAGTTTCGATGGTGGGTACTGGCCTGTCACCACAACAAAGAACAGCCTTTCACCTTACCCACAGCCAGGCAGATAACAGATGCATCGGATTATGCCTGGGGGCTCACATGGCAGGAAAATGTATTCTAGGCACGTGGCCCAAGGAGCAAATGCATCTTCACATCAATCAAAAAGAGATGCTAGCTGTACAGAATGCCCTGACCGCCTTCAAGTATCTACTACATCCAGGACAATATTACTAAAGACAGACAATACCACAGTTATGTGGTACATAAACAAGCAAGGGGGCACACATTCCTACCCCTTCTGCAGGCAAGCCATGACTTTGTGGAACACAGCACTGACCTATCAATTACATCTGCAGGCACAATTCCTGCCAGGAATGAAAAATACACTGGCAGACGAACTAAGCAGAAATCTCATGGATCCTCACGAATGGAAACTAAATCCACAGGTCTTCAGCATGATTACAAGAAAATGGGGACGCCCACACACAGATCTTTTTGCCTCCCCTCACAACTGCCAACTACAGAAATTCTGCAAAAGAACCTATCACTCAAGCATGGAAAGTGGATGCTCTGTCATTCAGCTGGAAAACCCTGACAGTCTTTGCCTTTCCTCTGCTGCCTCTTCTTCCCAGGGTGCTCCTAAAAGTCAGACAAGAGAGGCCAAAAATGATCCTGATTGCCCCACACTGGCCACGCCAGCACTGGTACCCAATCCTAAAGAAGCTTATCTCAAGGCCCAGCCTGGCCTTTGCCTCAAATTCCTCATCTTCTGACTCAACAAAACAGTCAGATTCTGCACAGTCAACTCAGAACCTTAAATCTGGCTGCATGGCAGATAATATAGCCACTCAGACCACACCTCTCTCTAAAGCTGTTATGTATGTCATTTTAGAAGCCAGGAGGCCCAGCACTAGGAAATCTTATGCAGAAAAATGGAAGAGAGTCTGTGCTTGGAACCAGGCACAAGGACTTGAGCCTCTTGTTCCTAATATACCTCAGATTTTACAATACCTAACTGAGATGCTGGACAAAGGCCTATCCTCATCAATTAAGATAGATGCCTCTGCCATTTCAGCTCATTACAATACGGAACCTCCTATTTTCTCTCATCCACTACTGAAACAGTACCTCAGAGGGGCAAAAAACATAAGACCCCCAAGGAGAGCACCAGTACCTACTTGGGACCTCAATTTTGTTTTAGAAAAATTCATACTGCCTTCTTTTGAGCCAGCCAATACAGCTGATATAAAATTCTTATCATGGAAAACTACTCTGCTCCTAGCAATAACTTCAGCAAGAAGGGTCTCAGAGTTACAGGCATTAATGGCAGTGGAACCTTTCATTATTTTTCATCAGGACAGGGTTTCTCTAAGGACAAACCCAACATTCATGCCAAAGGTAGTATCCAGTGTGGCTCTTAACCAAACCATTCATTTGCCAACATTCTATCCAAATCCCCAGAATAAAGGGGAGAGACTTCTGCACGCTTTGGACATACACAGACCGCTACAATTCTAAAACTGAGCAACTGTTTGTAGCTTATGCTGGAGGATCACAAGGAAAGCCTATCTCAAACTAGACTATTTCAAAATGGATCGGACACTGCATTTGCTTCTGCTGTTCACAACATGGCAAATCAGTACCTAAGGGCATTAGGCCACATTCTACCAGAGCAGCAGCCACTTCAGCAGCCTTCCTCAAAGGAGTACCAACCAAGGACATTTTAGAGGCTGCAACCTGGAGTTCAGTGCACACTTAAACCAAGCACTACCACTTACCACTCTACACTAAATCCAGAGCAGGCTTTGCCACTGCAGTTCTGCAGGGCCTACTAGCCTCTCCTAATCCTATTTAGGCCCAGCCACCCAACCTCAGCTTTGGGCTTCAACCCAAGAGTAATGCTGCAACAGTGAAACACGATGAACATAGTACAGTTGTGTACCTACCATAAATGTAGATGTTCGAGTGTATTCACTGTTGCAGTCCAGGTTACCCAGCCACCATCCCCCTTTTCTTTGCTGTGACTTTTCTGTACTTCTCTATTCTATGCAACCTATGTGGTGTATTTGCTTGTAGATGAAGGAAATGTTTATTTTACTATATGCATGCTTTTTGGCAAAAGTTTTTACAGCCTACCTATTTGGGGGCACCTGACATCTGGGACAAGAAAAACTGAAGAAAATGGCGTCGGCTGCATCTTTTATACCCCTGGCGCACTGACGTCAGGGAAGAAGTGACAACAACCGACGCCGGACCTAGACTTTGGAATTCTGGCCAACTGCGGGTAGCCTGCCAGCAGGATAACCCAAGAGTAATGACTGCAACAGTGAATACACTTGAACATGTACATTTATGGTAGGTACACAACTGTACTTTCTCTGAGTCCGTGTCTGCCAAGGATTTCAAAAGGTTATCCTCTCAACTGGCCACTTTTTTGTCAATTTCCAACACTACAATGAGGTTGATCTCTCATGCAGCTGAAGGCATCTCACAAGCTGCCGGTACAGGCATTACCATAAAGAGACATGCCTGGATGCGACTGTGTAACCTTGCGGAACCTTTCAAGATGTTTTTCATAAACCTTTCTTTTAATGGTGTATCCTTATTTGCTCCATTGGTAAAAGAAACACTTACCTGCAGCGAGCAAGAAGGGAAGAGACTGCTGTGGGAATCCAGTTTTGTACCCCTCAACGAACCTTTTGTAGGAAACAAAGGAAGTAGCAAGTTCCACAAATCTCAAGAACCTTTCCAAGATTTGTGTGGGGACAACTCCAGAGGCAGAGGAAGCAGTTCCAATGGTAGACATTGCCCTAGAGGCAGAGGCTCACAAAATCAGGGTTTCCACAGTTCCTTTTTGGACAGACATTTCCAGCACTCCTGAAGTGCTGCCCAACTGTGTCCACCTCTGGAGTCGGGGGAAGATTGTATTTCACCCAGACACCTGAGCAAATATAACAAAAGATTCCTGGGTGCTAAGTGTAATGTACAGAAGTTATTCCATACCATTTTTCCAACTCCCTGTCTGCAAAATAAAGAAGCTTCCCAATGTTCCATCCAGTCAGAGAAAGGCAACAGCACAAGAAATTCAAAAGCTGCTAGACAAAAGTCATCCAAGAGGTCCCACCAGACTAAATAGGATTTAGGATTTGCGCTTCTTTTTAGTACCCAAAAAGACACAGGACCTCAGACCAGTTTTTGGATCTGAGCAAATTGAATTAGTACATGAAAATGTCAAAGTTCAGAACAGTCAAGATAGTCCATTTTGCTATCTCTTCATAAGGATGATTAGATTTGCTCTGTAGATCTTCAGGATGCATACCATCCCATCAAGAAAGACAGGTGCTCCAAAAGACACTTGCGGTTTTGGCTGGGCACCAGTAAATGCTCCCAAAGACGCTTGCGGTTTTGGCTGGGCGCCAGTAGATACCAGTTCAGAGCCATGTCCTTTGGATTCACCACAGCCCCCAGGGTATTTACTAAATTGTACGGCAGTGGTGGCAGCTCAGTTGAGGAATTCTGAGTGTTTCCATATCTAGATGACTGGCTCCTCACCACCCCCTCCGCGCATCTCCTTCAACAGTCAAGGGACTGTTTGCTATAGGTTTATCAATCACTGGGAATAATGATCTGTTAAGCCAAATCAAACCCAACACCAGCACAGAACCTAGAGTTTATTGGTGCACATCTGAAAACGACAACAGAAATTGTATACTTACTCATCGCATAAACACACTGAGATCTCAGGCTGATCAGATTCTTTCCTGCATGTCTCCAACAGCCAGATCCCTTCTTCAAGCACTGGAGTCTGTGGCAGCAGCAGCAGGTTCTTCCTTTAGCAAGATATGTGTATGTTCTTTGACTCCAGCTGCCCAATGGTCTAAACTTTGACAACTCCTCTCTTTTCTTGTCAAGCTTACACAGATTTGTAAACACCACATCTGTTGGTGGATCCAGTCAGACATTTATCTAGGTCAAACTTTTGTTTCCCATTGGCCACTGTGATCCCAATATCCAAACCCTCAAACTTGACCGCATGTTTTCTCCACTTCCAGTAATTGTAAGACATCCCAGGCTTTCTTCCCCAGTACATATGATTGTTGTTATGCAAAAAGATTCCACCAAGAAAGTTTACAAGAGCAAATGGAAAAGATTATCCCTTTGAGCATTGAAAAATTATTGTATTTTTAAACACTTTTGTTGAATTATCACTTGACCTAGACAAATTTACATTTATATAAAAATAAACTGTATTTGGAAGTTCACCTTTGCAAACCTACTTCACACGTGTATTTTTGTATATCGTATAACCTAAGCAACATTACATAAATTATTCAATTCCTGCCCCTTTTTTTTCTTTAAACAAAAAAACCTCTTTATTGAACCATCACTTACAACATAGGCAATCATACATTTATGTAAATGAAAATAAACCACACTGGCACATTCCTAGTTGCAAGCATTTTACATCACAAACCATACTAACACACTCGCAGTTGAAAACATTATACATCACTTGTAATCTACCTAGTCATTTTAAGTCTAACATTACATAGCTCATTTATGTCCTGTCTTATTTTAAACCTAATTCCTCGCCTGTATGTTTTATTCCCCCAGTTCTCGTTTTTTCCTATATAGTTTGCTCCTACCTTTTTCTAAATATCTCAGTTCCATTTGTTTTCTCTTACCATATTTGCTACTTCTAGTACAGTTGGTTTAGATTTTGATTTTCATTTTCCAGTTTTTTCATGAAATGCAAAAACTTCCATTGCTCTGCTCATAAAGTCTCAGCTTACTCCGTCAGATGCTTTCTTTGCATCAAGACCCCATCAACAATGGTGTTTTTGTGCATACTGCTTCCCTCTTGGATCATCAGTGTTCAGTTAATGTCAAATGTTTGCCTTCCCAACACAGAACCACAATGATCCATATCTATCAATTTTGGCATTACTTTTGCCATTATAGACATGAACACTTTCTAATCAAGGTTTAGTATTGAAATGGGCCTGCATGAAGCTGGATCTGTTGGATCTGTACCCTTTTTAGGTATTACAGCTACTACTTTCTTCCAGGATTGTGGTACTTCTCTTCTTAAGAATACTGTTAAAAAAAAACCTTCCAGATCTTTCAGTTTATTTCCCTCCTAGCTTCCACAGGAATACCATATATTCCTGGGGACTTTCCTGTAGATTGGTTATACATCACAATTTTTATAGCATTTCCTCCTATCATAACCATTAGTAATTGAGCCTCATCTTCCTGGAACATTGGCATATTTAAATCTTCCATAAATATTTCCGTTTGTATCTTTTCTTTATTTCCATGTTTCGCTGCTTTATATATAGACTTTCATAGAATTTCTGAAATATTTTATATACCTTTACAGGATCTCTTGTTACCTTCCTTGTAGGCTCCCTAGGCTTGGCAACAGCCCTTTCTACTTTGTTGCCTGAGTGTTTTTTCTAAAAGTTTGTGCTCTAGTGTTACATCAGAAACAGTTGCTTAACAACAATCTTTCTAAACTCCTGTATATTATTGAAGGTAGTACCTTATTTTCTGCTTAGCGTTCTGCACTTGGTCCTCTTGTGTGAGATCCCTGTTCTGCAATACTTTAACATATGTCAGTTCCTCTAAGTAATTCTGGTTACTTCTTAGTCATAGCTCCCTTTTTTATTTCCACCTTATTTTTAAACTAAACCTTAATTTTATCCCACTCCCTAGCTATATTTTCATAAGTAATTTCTATTGTCTTGAATAGCTCCTAAATAATCTCCACTACCCATTCCTTAAATTCCTCTCTTTTCAAACGTTAGGTGGAAAGCGCCAATGTCTCATTTTTATTTCATTGCCGTGCAGTTTTATTTTAGTTATTATTGACAGATTATCTGAAATAGTTATTGGGGTGTATCAAGACTTTCAGTTAAATGCACATGTTTTTGCGAAATGTAAATTCTATCTAGTCCAGCCCAGTTTTTTTATAACTTGGAGAATATGTAAATTAACTCTGAACTCCTATTACTGAATTGACATCTTCCATGCCAAATATTTTCTTAAATTTCTTCAAAATCTACCATTCTTTGTTGCATTTCCCTTCTACGCCCCTCAGACACATAATCACTGCTGCAAATCAAATTCTAGTCCCCACCTGTAAGTAATCCTTGCTGAAAACTGATTTATCCCAGAATTTTCTTAAGCTCTATTATAGTAGTTCTAGGTGGAATATAAATACATGCCAGTGTAATCTTCCTCCCTTGCCAGTAACACCTTAGCATTACAAATCTGCCATTATCTTTTTTTTTTGTCCTCTTCTATCACTATTGAAGCTCCTCTTGCAATTAATTTAAGTACTCCTCTTTTCCTTTGTCCCAAATATTATGCTGAATAACCACTCTGGAAACCAACAAATTCACATGTTCAGATGTTCTTCGTGTTTCACTGTTGCAGTCATAACTGTAGGGGTGCTCCTGCCGGCAGACAGCCCGAGGTCGGCCAGAATCCCAAAGTCTGGGTCCGGCGTCGGCTGTATAAGCTAGTACCCTGACGTCAGTACGCTTTGGTACATAGCCCTCAGCCGACGCCATCTTCCCAGTCTTTCTTGCCGTGCGGTGGAAAGCAGCTCGCAAGTCGTTGGTTGGCGATTTTCGAACAGCGTATTTGGTTGTTGCCGGTCCGAAGTTCTTACTTCTCTTCTCAAAGCTAAGTACCCCGTTGAGAATCTTTTTCTTGTTCCTCCGATGTCAGAAAAAGTTAATAATTGTATAGCGTGTGGGAAACAAATACCTCATAAAGATTTCCACTCTTACTGTCTACCTTGCTTAGGCCCTGACCACGACGTTTCTTGTTGTCGGTTCTGTGCCAGGTTCAACTCTCGTACTATCAAGCGCAGGTAAGATTGGGCTTTAAATTATTTTGGCAGACGCTTCAATTATAGAATGTTGTCGGACACTACCGGAGTTCAAAAGAAGCGCAAAGACAAAGACAGGCCTCCGAGGTCCAAACAGGACTCGTTGCAGCTGGAGCCAGCGTCCGGTTCGGCTGTCGTCAGTGAGGAGCTTTTGCAGCCCCTGTCGTCCGCCACTTCTGAACCGATGGCCGATACGGACTCCCATGGGGAGCCATCAAGGCCCACTATTTTAACTGCTGCAGGACCTTCGGACGTCGCTCCTTCAGATGGGTCCGGAACCGCTGTGCAGGTACCGGCTTCTGAGGGGGTTTTCAGGCCTACTCACATCACTATTTCAAAGGCAAAGACAAAGACTCCTGTTAAGTCTAAAGTTCCAGCTCAAGCTGCTTCTGAATCCACTCCCAGGACACAAAAGCAATTATTGAGGATGGCTGAAGATTTGCTTACAATGATTAGGGGTTCTCACCCCCCTCCTGAGAAAAGGCCTCGACAGGATGTTACTCTGGATTCCTCTGACCAGGCTTCTGTATCTTCTGTTTCTTCCTCAGATCAGGACTATTCCTTTCCCCCTTATGAGGATTCGGATGCTGAGGACTCTTTACCCTCGGCCTCTCCGCCTGAGGATTTTTCTTTTGGGGAAACCTTGCATGAGATGAGGGAACATTTTCATTGGGAAGGACAGGAGTATTCTGCTTCCAAGAAGAGGCTTAGAGAATTTCTTCTTCTTCCTCAGCATAGGCCTTTAGCTATCCCTCCTGTTTTGGACATTGTTGATGATGCTTTTCTGAGGCTAATTTGAATCCTGATTCCATGCCTCCTGCTCCTTCTAAGCCTGATAGATTTTATAGGGTTCCTGACTCTCATTTATTTTTATTTAAAACCCTTCTGCGGATCCTGAAACTATTTCTCAGGGCTCTAAGGCTGCTAAGGTTGCTACTTCTAAAAATCCTATTCCCTCTGAGAAGGATTCTCAGGCTTTAGACAGGTGGGGAAAAAAGGTATATACTTCTGCTACCCTGTCTGTAAGGGCTTTAAATTGCCAGTTTCATATGTTTAAATATCAGCAATTTCTTTTGTCTGTTTTAAAGCAAAAGCTTGCTTCCCTTCCTGCTTGTGCAGAGGATAAGGAACTTCAGGATGTTTTGCATGTTACTGAACAGGTGAACAAGCATAGCTTCCATTGTGGTTTTGATGCTTTGGATGCTTCTTGCAGGGCTGCTGCCTCTGGTACTGTTATTAGGAGACATGCCTGGCTTCGTGAACAAAGTTTACCTGAACAGGTTAAGGCTAAGTTATTAGATGCCCCTGTTCAACATGATGTTCTTTTTGGATCCAAGGCTGAGGAAGTTATTAAAAAGATGGAAGAAAAGGCAAAGTCTATGCAGACTGTAAAAGATTTCTTGCAAGTTCAGCCTCCTAGATTTTCCAGGAATTGGCCCTCTAAAAATTGGTCCTTTCCCATGTCTGACAGGCCTCAAGGGGGAAGATATAGGCGCTCCAGAGGTCGTGGTCAAGGCCAGGCCTCTTACAGATCTAGACAATGGACTGCTTCTTCACCTAGAAGGGGAGAAGACAGATCCCAATCTCAAAGAAAGCAAACTCAATGACTCTCTCAGTTGGGCTTCAGGACCCCTTCACCTGGATGCCCCCCTCGGAGGAAAGCTGTCTCTTTTTTACAGAAATTGGACTCATATTACCCAGGACAGATGGGTATTGGACGTGATTTTAAAAGGTTACAAATTCCACTTTCACACTTTGCCAAGGGCTCATGGTTGGCCAGATCTGCCAAAACATCAATGGTCAGAGGCCTTAACTCAAGTGGATGCTCTTCTGGCCATGAGAGCCATAGAGCCTGTTCCACTCTCGGAAATGGGAAAAGGGTTTTATTCAAGACTGTTTCTGGTTCCCAGAAAACAAAACTCATGGAGACCTATTCTGGACCTTTCTGTGTTAAACACCTTTTTGGAAATTCCAAAATTCACGATGCTTACTCTGCAGCAGCTAATTCCAATGCTCTCTCAGGACACCTGGATGGTGACATTGGACTTAAAGGAAGCCTATTTACATATTCCCATCAGGCAGGAACGCAGGAAATTTCTCAGGTTCAAGGCAGGCTCGAGGCACTTTCAATTCTCTGTTCTGCCCTTTGGTTTATCTACTGCACCCAGAGTCTTCACCAAGTGCCTGGCACCAGTAGTGGCTTACTGCAGACTTCAGGGGATCCAGATTTACCCCTATTTGGACGACTGCCTTATTCAGGCAGACAGCAAAGATCTTCTGCTTCAACATCTGGACTTTGTTCAACGTCTTCTCCTCCTACTGGGATTCTCAGTGAACATAAAAAAGTCACATTTGATCCCTTCTCAACAAATGGTATTCTTGGGAGCCCTCTTAAATACAACCTTACAAAGGGCCTTCCTCACTCCAGAAAAACAAACTCAGCTGGCTTCTACTTTCAACACCTTGGCAACTCTATCTCAGCTCACTGCAAGGAAATTCCTGCAGGCTCTGGGCTACATGGCTTCCTGCATTCTGTTGATTCCAAACGCAAGGCTTCACATGAGAAAGCTTCAATGGTACCTGAAAAGTGTATGGTCACAGCATTACCACGATCTGGATATTCTGATTCCTCTGATCCCTGCCTTCAGAAGGAGTTCCTTTGGTGGTCCAGGGCATGCACTTTAAACGAAGGAAAACCTTTTCGTCTTCCTCAACCTACTCAAATCCTAACCACGGACGCCTCGGATTATGCTTGGGGAGCACACTTTCTAGACAATTGCCAGCAGGGAACCTGGACAAAGGACCATCTTCACTGGCACATCAATCTGAAGGAAATGTTGGCAGTTCAAAATGCCCTTCTAGCCTTCAAGAACCTTTTACAACCAGGGCCTCTGCTAATTCGCACAGACAACACCACGGTCATGTGGTACATCAACAAGCATGGGGGTTCTCATTCATACCCCCTCTGCAGACTAGCTATGGTTTTATGGGACACAGCTCTAAATTTGAATCTGCATCGCCAGGCTCAATTCATTCCAGGGAAACAGAATCTCTTGGCAGACAGTCTGAGCAGAAACATTTCAGATCCTCACGAATGGATGTTAGACACCAACTTATTCAACAGGATTACTACAGTTTGGGGATGTCCCCAGATAGATCTGTTTGCATCCCATCTCAATCATCAGCTGCCTCGCTTTTGCACCAGGTCCTTCCACAAAACAGCTTGGAGAGTGGATGCCCTGTCCTTCAGCTGGAGAAGCCTTTCAGCATATGCCTTCCCTCCTCTTCCTCTACTACCTTGGGTATTACTGAAGATAAAGCAGGACAAGCCCAAGTTCCTCATCTTGATTGCTCCAAATTGGCCTCGACAGTTTTGGTATCCAACTTTAAAGCTCCTGTTCTTGGGGCCTCCTTGGATTCTCCCACTGAATCCTTCGCTTTTGTCCCAGCATCAGGGTCAGTTACTACATTCCAATCTCAAGACCCTTTTCCTGGCAGCTTGGCTCTTCAAAGGAATTTGATTTCCTCTAGTCTTCCCAAACAAGTTTTGGATGTTCTTTTGGAAGCTAGACGGCCTAGCACTAGGAAGTCCTATGCCTCTAAATGGAAGAGGTTTTGTATTTGGATGCAGGACCGAGGCTCGGATCCTCAGGTTCCTGATCTTTCTTCTATTTTGCTTTACCTTTCGGAACTTTTATCTAAAGGACTTTCCTTTTCTTCCATTAAGATTCATGCTTCTGCTATCTCTGCGCATTTCAGTTCTGATCCTCCTGTTTTTTCTCATCCTTTGGTGAAACAGTTCTTGAGAGGGGCTAAAAATTTGCGGCCTCCTAGGACCCCTCCTGTTCCAGCCTGGGATCTTAATTATGTTTTAGAAAAGCTTACTTTGCCTCCTTTTGAGCCTGCTGCATCTTCAGATATTAAGTTTCTATCCTGGAAGACTGTTCTTTTGTTAGCATTGACCTCTGCCAGAAGGGTCTCAGAGTTGCAAGCTCTCATGGCTGTGGAACCATACCTTATTTTCCATCAGGACAGATTATCCTTGAGGACCAATCCTACTTTCATGCCTAAGGTGATTTCGAAAGTGGCTTTAAATCAGACAATTCACCTTCCTACTTTCTTTCCAAATCCTCAAAATAAAGGGGAAAGGATTTTGCATTCATTGGATGTGCACAGACAGTTACGATTTTACCTGGACAAGACTAAAGATTTCAGAAAGTCTAATCAATTGTTTGTTTCTTTTGCCTCCAGTTCTCTTGGAAAACCTATTTCTAAACAAACTATTTCCAAATGGATTGCTTATGGAATCAGATTTTGTTACACTCATCATGGGAAACAGTTTCCAGGCACCATTAGAAGTCATTCTACTAGAGCAGCTGCCACTTCTACAGCTTTCCTCAGAGGAGTCCCTACCAAGGATATCTTGGAAGCTGCCACTTGGAGTTCTGTGCATACTTTTTCCAAGCACTACAATCTCCCCTTGTTTTCTAAGTCCAGGGCAGGCTTTGCCTCTGCTGTCTTGCAGGGTATCCTTGCCTCCCCTTCTTCTATCTAAAGCCTCCTCCCCCTTTTACACTGCTTTGGGATTCCACCCTACAGTTATGACTGCAACAGTGAAACACGAAGAACATAGTACAGTTGTGTACACCTACCATAAATGTAGATGTTCGAGTGTCTTCACTGTTGCAGTCGGGGTTTCCCTCCCTCCTATCCCCTCTGTTTTTCTCTTTTTCTTTTTTGTGGTGTATTTGTGTTTCCTTGTTGGATTCATTTTTGATTTGTTGGGGACTTCTGACATCTAGGGCAAGAAAGGCTGGAGAAGATGGCGTCGGCTGAGGGCTGTGTACCAAAGCGTACTGACGTCAGGGTACTAGCTTATACAGCCGACGCCGGACCCAGACTTTGGGATTCTGGCCGACCTCTGGCTGCCTGCCGGCAGGAGCACCCTACAGTTATGACTGCAACAGTAAAGACACTCGAACATCTACATTTATGGTAGGTGTACACAACTGTACTTTCTTTCCAAGTGTGTCTCCTGTAAGATAGCTATTTGTACTCTACATTTTTAATATAGTTCACTAATCTTTTTGTGTGTGTGTATTTATCTGAGAGACCATTGACATTTCAAGACATTACAGAAAGCATCATTGTATTAAAAGGATGTCCTATTAATCTGTTGCAGTATTCATTACATGAGGGAGCTCCCCACCATAAGTAACTCAGTCGACCAGTATATAGAAGGTTTTTACTACTGTAGGATGCATGGTAAATCACATGTAGGCTATGTTCAGACATCGTTCATAAATGTGATGTATACATTCACCATCCTGAGAACTTCTCTGCTGCCAGATCCATACACCAGATTCCAACATGCAGTCTGACTTCAAGTTGTTTGCCATTCTTCATATTTCAGATAAGTGCCCATTTGGGGAATTCTTGACTGTTTTGCTACTGTCTTTGGTTAGAGTTCATGTCATTCAAGAGGGGCACGTGCCAGTGTGTAAGACAAATTCCACACAGGGATAGCCATCTCCAGTGCTTGTTCAACCTAGGCCCAAACCCCTACCACAGAAACTGCTCTATTTGTCAGTAGTTTGTTCCAAAGACCTTAAGGATTATCCTCTTTAGCTACCTACCTAGAGAAACTGTGCTTAAGGCAGCTAGTGAAATGCTCTATGGGGGGATCCTGTAGGCGAGTCGATTTTGAAATGAAAGGCCAAAAAGCAAAGGCCAGAACCTTCTGCTGACCCTCTAGATACTGGCATCTTTCTTGAGATGGAGGAGAGCCCAGACACTCATCTGATTCACATTTCAGATCCACAAGCCGATCTTGATGTCCAGGGCACCTTGGATGCGAGCATAAGCACATCGGTAAAGGCCGAGCAGGCGTCCATGGCAGATGTCAGAGGGGAACCATAGCTGGTGATAATGGAAGGCCCTAAGGGGAATTCCTCAGATCCTTGTTAGGGAAGAGGTAGAATCCAAGGTGTTAGAAGGTAGCCTGCGGTGACGCCTTCAACCTACATAGGACAGACTTGCTTGCAAGAAAGAAACAGAAAACCAAACAGTTTTCTCCACCAATGGAACCTGTTGGCAACTGGCAACAGTTCACTTAGGGCATTTTCAGTGCCCTTGTGTCCTTTTGGCCTCTTCCAGTTTTTACAGCTCCCTCTTCCATTATCTCTCTCCACTTAAAAGGACTAGGGAAGAGGATTTGTCAGAGGAAGAGGCATCTTCAGCAGAGGAATCTCTGGCCTACTCTTCAGAGACCCCCCCCCAGGATTATGCCTCTGCAGAAAAGGAATCTAGTGGAAAAGATCCAACTATGGAAGACCTTTCCTTTGGAAAAACTATCTAAAATGAGAGAGCATTTTAAATGGGAAACTGCCTAAGTGTTTGAAGTACAAAATAGATGCTATGAGCTACTACAGGTGGAATCACTTCACCCATCTGCTATTCCTCCTGTCTTGCCTGCCTTTCTTGATGCTTTTGCTTCAGCTTCAAAGGCGTCAGATTCCCAACCGCCTGCCTCCAAGAAGCCAGACCGTTTCTATAAGGTCACAGAGGACTGCAAGTTCCTCGTCAGATGCCCTTCTGCAGACTGTTTTTATTTCTGTGGCTTCTGACAAGCCGTCCAGATTACTGCCGTCCACTACCCTCCTCCCATCAGGTAAGGATAACAAGATCCTGGATAGATTAAGCAAAAAAGTGTACACTTCTGCCACTCTATCGTTTAGGGCTATAAATTACCAAAACACATGACCAGATTCGCTTTAGAGCTTGTGTCCCAACTTTCACAGGTAATTGTGGACTTACCTGACTCGGAAAATAAAACTTGGCTACTTCCTTTCTTTGTGCATCTTCTTGAGTAGAATGCCACTCCAACTGCAGCTATGATGCTGCTGAAGTTTCTGCCAGAGCAGCTGCCTCTGGATCAGTATTAAGAAGATCCTCTTGGCTAAGACTCCAGCCCTTACCTGAGGACATAAGCCAAACTTTTGGATGCTTCTTTGGACAACTCTGATTTGTTTGGCCCTGCAGCTAAGTTGTTCAAATCATTGCAGGAAAATACTAAGTTATTGCAAGAATTGAAACGCATTTTTGTTTCTCCAGTACTCAAGTTCCAAATTTTCCTGCAGAACCTTTGTTTGAGCGTAGCCATTCACTTAACTGACAACCCAGAATAAAAAAGAATGACGAGATCACAACAGCCTGCAGCCTCTCTGGCAACTCCGCTACTGAAGTGGCCCTTTACAGACAAACTATCCCTTCTGACTGTTCTCCACCCACCCACCCACATCCCACTTTCCCATTGTCTTCCCCTGTCCCTGCCAGCCTAGGAAAGTGTAACCCAAGATTCCTGGTACCTCTTCATTGTTCAAAAAGGGTACTTAATGGTATGGGATCACGTAACCTCCTTCAGGAGCATCCCACAACCTCCCAGAGAGCAACTACCATGTTTTCCAGAGGTTCTGTTACAATTAATGAACCAAGGGACCACCCAGCGTGTTTCCAAAAAACAGAGGATTTTATTCAAGGTGGTTCCTGGTGCCCAGGAAGTAAGGTCCCTGAAAACCTATACTTGACCTGTCCCATCTCAGTATCTTTCCAAGGGTACCAGCTTTCCACATGCTGACCCTCCAGACTTTGTTCCCACTTGTTCTTTCTTAAGCCTTCACGACTACCCTGGATATCAAACATGCACATCTGCACATCCCCAGCCATCCCAAATACAGGACGTTTTTACGCTTCTCTGTATCAACGTAGAATTTTCAGTTCTGTGCCTTGCTCTTTGGACTTTCTACCACACCAATTGTCTTCAATTACTTAGCTCCTGTGATTGCCCACTGCAGACTTTAGGGTGTACACATTTTTCCTGATCTGTCCAATCTTCTTTTAGCTACCTCTAAAGCAGTTGGAATGAAATATTGTCCTTTCCATCAGTCTTCTACAAAAATGTTTGGTTCACCATAAACTTAAAATCAGTTCTCACCCCTTCACAGGATCAGGTGTTCCTGTGGTTCAGGCTACAAACAGATCGTATGAAGTTGTCTCTACTACCACAAAAGGTATAGGACCTCACCCTTTACTTCAGAAATCTTCTGGTTCACCACATTGCAGCTAGAGAATTCCCCAAGGTTTTGGGCCTCATGGTATCCACCATTCTCATGCTTCCCTTTGTCAAACTCCACATGAGGAAATGGCAGTGGTATCTAAAGTCAGTCTGGATGTAACCTCAGCACCCCCTAGAATTCTCCATTCCTCTCATCCCCCTGTCTGAAGAGAGAACTTCAGTGGTGGATACATCGTGTCACTCAACCCATGACTCCCCTTACACTCTCTTGCTCCACATCAGGAGATCTTCACAGAAGCGGGCTGGGGAGCAATCTTCAGGCACCTGAAAGCACAAGGGGTCTGGTTTCCCTCTCAACTGAAGGAACACATCAGTGCAAGGGAGATGAGGGTGCTGTTATTGGCCATGCAGACCTTCCATCCCCTCTTCCAACCAGGACCTCTAAAGCTGTTCACAGACGATGAGTATTCTCTGGTATGTGAACAAACAGGACCCCCCCCCCCCCAGTCTGTTATGCAGACTAGCTCTTCAGACTTAGGAACTGGCTTCAGGCAGTGTACATCCCATCTTCACAGAATTGTGTGGCAGATTACCTGAGCAGGTCCCAAACATGATCCCACAAATGGGTGCTTCAAAGGGATGCGTTTCTGGACGTTGTCCACCAGTGGAGTATTCCTCAAACTGACCTATTTTTCTCTCCCACGAACAGACAACTTCCACAGTTGTGTCAGAGAGCCTCATCCTGTGGTCTGGAAAGAGGATGCCTTTTCTTTCTCTTGGATTTCTCTTGAAAGGGGATGTTTCTATATGCATTTCCTCCCCTTCCCCTCATTCCTAAAGTCCTGTCTAAATTCAGCAGGACAAACCAAAAATCTTGCTGGTGACTCCCTTTTGGCCAAAACATCACTGGTTCCCTCTCCTCCTGCATTTAGCGAAGGGCAGTCACCACAAGTTACTTCACAGAGTGGACCTTCTCACAGAAGACAGAGAGACCCTCATCCATTCCCACTTTCCCCAGTTGAACCTGTAAGTGAAAGGGCATTAATTCCTTTCAGATACATTTTCTGTGAGGACATGCATACAGTCCTGCAGGTGGCCAGGAAACCAAATACCAGAAAATCTTACTTAGATGGAAGAGATTTTCATTCTGGTGTCTGAAATAAAACCAGGCCCCTTTAACAGTGAAAATTCCCCGGTTTTATCTTATTTGTGTGAATTGCTCAATGCTGGCTTAGCTTACTCTTCAATGAAACCCCATATGTCAGCCACATCTCCCTGTCAGCCTCTTCCCCCCTTAGCTAGCATATTTTTGAAATCCCTTAGCTACTCAGCAATCCCTGTCCTCCGGGTGGTGTGCGGTCCATGACTGTTAAGCCTTAAACCTGTGCTACAGACTCTCCCCCTCACTCCAACATAGCAAGGTACAAGGAATCCACTCAAGAATAAAAAGGCATACCCAACAGGACTCCCTACGTGAATCTAAGCCTCTGTTTGCTTAACCTCACAGTGTAGGAGATAAGCTACGGCTTTTATAGGTATTATACTAAATTTGGGAGTGCTTAAAAGTAGAACCATTGTAATGGCCAGCACACCCAAGGACCTACCCTAGGCCATTTCCTATTTACCTACTCTTTCTTCTTTTAACTACTAACCACTAGACTTAAATGTAACTCCCTTCTTCCTCCACTAGAGGGCAGCAGAACTCAAAGCAACCAAAGTTGCCTCTTACTGCTAAAACAAACTCTTGTAACTTATGGTGTCGCCTTCTACTGTTAACCCTACTAGTACCCCTACATTAAGAAACCCCCTCCTCAATGAACTAACCTGATTATTTGTTTAATATCCAAATTTCTGAATACCTGTAAAGACAGGGATAGAGGTTCCATAATGGTGTTTGTATTGCTACACTAGACAGCCTAGTCTGACTGTCCCCTACTACTACTGTCCTTAAACTCCTTAATTAAACTTTATAAACAAGCTATTTTTCATGATTTATAACCATCTCCTATTACCTCTCTCTCATAATTTCTACTCTATATGCTTACTACTACTTTACCTTTTAGTAAGTAATTAATGGAACTTGACTCTTACCTTAACTAAGCCTGTGGAACACAGTCTATCTGTATTACTGATTGGTAAACAGCTTATGGTGTATTTTTAGCCATAAAGGTTGTCTTTTATGGATGGTCTATGTGATTTCAATTTATTATGTGATCAATGAGTGTAATCTTTTTTAAAAATTTAAATTCAGGTTTCCCTTTGTGTGATTGGTTAATGAGCCCACTAACTAGGGACCTGGTACTATTTAAGTTCTTAAGTTACAATTGTGTATTGTCTGAAGAAGTCTGCATATGTTTGCAGATGAAAAGCGCTTCATTTAATAAAATTTCTTGTTGTCCTGAGACTGCTGGTTTACCATCATTATTTTACACCTTCTACTGCTTTGGATCCGTTTATCTATTATATCCAGTTAGACTAGCCCGGTCAACAAATGTAAAATAAAATAAATCCTTGACATGGGTTCGGTTCTGAATATCGGAACCAACACTGCCATTACTACAGCCCACAAGAACCAAAAAAGTCTCAAGCTTAAGTCCTACCCAGAATGTTCCTCTCCAGTTTACCTCAAATCTCGCTTGCCACTTTCCTGTCACAGATCATAGCCAGCTAGCTCTCAAGCCAAGTGTTATATTTTCTTATTTCTCTAGTTCTTTGTTTTGTAGTTTTCTTCTTATCATTGTGATGTAATTTTTTTCTGTTGTCTACCCTTTTTCAATCACTTTTTCCTCCTTCTCTTTTACACTTTTATGTACTCTGGGCTACCATTGTTGGTATTCTTCAGTTTCTACTTTTTTCTGCTTACAGAAAAGAAGACTGTTCCATTTGCCCTGCTTTCAGTCTCCAGGCCCTGGTGGAAAGGAAAAATAACCTGCTTTTGAAGGGAATGATTTTCTGCCTTTGAGGAGGCCATTTTTTGTCATAGTAGCAAATGTGAAACAGACTTCCTCTTTTTTTGGTTTGTCAATTTTAGATGAAGACGAGAAAGGGGAAGAACTATCAGTGCCAACTTCTCCCTCGGGCACTGATGACCAAAGCACTTAAAGCTTCGGTTCCCTCTACCAGTGCAGAACCAACAGCATCTTTAAAGGATACCTTTGTGCTGGCGTTGGTACTGAAACTGGCTCCTTCATCAGGCTCCTTCATCAGGACTGAAGTTGTCAGAGCAGACACAAGATCAGACCACGGAACCGATAGTCTAGGTGCTGTTTCCTGATGTTCATCGTGTTTCACTTGGGTTATCCTGCTGACAGGCTACCCGCAGTTGGCCTGAATTCCAAAGTCCTGGTCCAGCGTCGGTTGTTGTCGCCTCTTCCCTGACATCAGTGCACCAGGGGTATAAAAGATGCAGCTGACGCCATTTTCTTCCATCTTTGTTGCCGCGCGGTGCCCAAAGCAAAAGCAGTTCGCAAGTGCTGGTCGGCCGACTCCTGAGATTTTCGAAATTGAATTTCAGATCCCAAGTCTTCAATTAGTACCCCATTGGGGAAACTTTCTTGCTCCAGACTGATGTCAGTAAAAGTTAATAATTGTATTTCTTGTGGGAAGCAAGTACCTCATAAGGATTTTCATTCTTACTGTATTCCTTGCTTAGGCCCTGACCACGACGTAGCTAGTTGTCATTTTTTTGCTAGATTTAACCAACGCACTATTAAGCGTCTGTTCGATTTTGCTTTACATTACTTTGGCCGAAGGTTTAATTATACAATGCCATCGGAACAACAGACGACCGCAGTTCATAAAAAATGCAAGGATAAAGAAAAGGACAGGCATCCAAGGTCCAGAACCAACGAAGCCTCTTCTAGGCCAGTCGCCGGTTCTCATGCGCTTTCGCAGCCCCTGACACCCGCTACCTCAGAGCCACAGGCCACCTCCGACTCCCACGTGGAGACAACTAGGCCTCTGCAAACTCAAGGTATTGGGCCTACGGAAACTATTCCCTCAGATGGGTCCAGAGCTACTGAGCAGGCATCAGCTTCTGAAGGTGTTTTCAGACCTACACAGCTTACTATCAGGACCACTTCAGCAGCCAAGGCAAAGTCTAAAACACCTTTAAAGACAAAGAAACAAGTAGGGACCTAAACCTTGTCACCACAATAAACAGAACATGCTGGAGGGATAGATTCCTGTCCCAGAGACTTCCCATACTCTGGAACAGACTACCTATCTATGTCACAGCTCCTCATTAGCACTCTTCGAGAAAAATCTTGATGATTGGATGGGAAATGGGAAATTCACCCTGGGGATCACTTCTGTGGCTCTGCTCGACAGGGGCACAGGAAAATAATTTTCTTGGGTGGCGAAAGACAGGGTACATTTTTTGGCTAGGCTTGTATGGACCCTAGGGCCGATAGCCTAGTACCTACCTATGAACCTACATAATTCTCCTGGAAGTCATCCATGCCTAAGAAACAGATGCAAATGGCCGAGGACCTAATTACTTTGATCAGGGGTTCCCATCCCCTTCCTGATAAAAGGCCTAGGCAAGGCACTGACTATGATTCCTCTGATCAGGTTTCTATTTCTTCTGATTCCTCTTCAGAACTGGGGTAGTCTCTTCCTCCCTATGAGGACTCTGATGCTGAAGAATCTATCCCTTCAGCCTCTCCTCCTGAAGACTACTCTTTTGGGGAAACTCTACACACCATGAGGGAGCATTTCCATTGGGAGAGCCAAGATTATTCGGAATCCAAGAAAAGGCTCAGAGACTTTCTTTTATTGCCTCAACACAGACCTCCTGCTATTCCTCCTGTGCTAGATATTGTAGATGATGATTTTTCTGAGTCCAGTCTCTCTCCTGATTCTTTACCCCCTGCCCCAGTTAAGCCGGATGGGTACTGCAGGGTTCCAGATTCATAAATTCCTTTGTAAAAACCCTGCTGCTGACCCAGAAACTATATCTTAGTGTCCCAAAGGGGTAAAGGCTTCCACTGCAAAAAACCCTGTTCCCTCTTATAGGGATTCTAGAGCACTGGACATATGGGGGAAAAAAGTTTACACCTCTGCTACTTTAGCTGTAAGGGCTTTAAACTGCCAGTTTCACATGCTTAAATATCAGCAATACCTAATGTCTCTCCTAAAACAGAAAATGCTGACAAACTCTGAATGTCCTGAAAACAAGGAAATGCAGGATTTATTGCATGCAGCTGAAGAAGTGGGAAAGCATACTTTGCAATGTGGTTTTGATTCACTAGAGGCTTCTTGCAGGACCGCAGTTACAGGTTCTGTCATTCGAAGACATGCTTGGTTAAAGGAACAGAGCCTGCCTGATCATGTTAAAGCAAAGTTATTGGATGCTCCATTACAGCATGATACTTTGTTTGGTGTTAAGGCAGAAGAGGTGTTCATTCCCTCCAGTACAGCTCTTTTGATTGTGCACCTTTAACACCTAGTGGGCGTGGCTTGAGCCTTTAAAAAATAAAGTTATCACCTTACAATTCTAACAAATACTCATTGACATAGGTCAAATATCAATACAATTGTGTTTGCCATCATGTATGCTTCAAGATAAAATATTCTGATACCTTGTACAGGGCATGGATGTTCTTCATCTCACATTGCTGCAGTCCTTACACTTGGGTAGTCCGCTGTCCTCGGTCGGCCCGAATATCAAAGTATAAGGCTGACGTCGGTCAAGGCGCTTAAGACTAACATCAGGACGTCAGAGTACAAATGCGCATGACCAACGTCATATCCTCAGTCTTTTTTGCCGCATGGTCCGATGCAGAAGCAGCGTTGCAAGTGCCGTCATGCTCTGAAATTTTTCAATTCGAGTTTCAGACCGAGTCAAAGTTGGCTAAGTACCCCGTTGGGGAATATTTTAGTTTTTTCTTGCCTCAGTGGTTTACCGGATGTCAGAAAAAGTGAATAACTGTATTTCTTGTGGGAAGCAGATACCGCATAGAGATTATCATACTTTGTGTATTCCTTGTTTGGGGCCTGAGCACGACGTTGTCGGGTGTCGCTTTTGTGCTAGGTTTAATAAGCGCACTATTAAGCGAAGGTTAGATTGTGCCAGGTTGGTCTTCGGGAAGCGGTGCAATTACAATATGCCATCAGATGCTCCGACGCCCGCTTCTTCGAAGAAGCGCAAAGACAAAGCAGCTAAACCCAGGCAAGAAGAGTCGTCCGTACCGGACGCCGGTTCTTGGGAGGCGTCGGTGGAACCGGTGGTTCCACCGGAGGCTTCTCGGGAGTCCCAGGGGGAGACTTTGATATTGCAGGATGTGCCCTCTCAGGAGGCAGGTCAGGCTGAAGGGGCTTCTCAGGTTACTGTACTCCCCTCCCTTCCTAGGGTGGTTAGGCCCTCTCCTTCTGTTTCCAAGGCTTCTCCCAGAGGCAGGCCAGGTTTAGCTTCTGTTGGTGTCACTCCTAGTTCTTCAGGATCTGTGCCCAAGAAGCACATGCTCAAAATGGCAGAAGATTTAATTACTTTGATTAGAGGTTCTTTGCCCCCTCCTGATAAGAGGCCTAGGGTGGAACCAGAGTTGGGGAGTTTTGAGCAGGTTTCGATGTTTCAGAGTCTTCGCCTGAAGACTTGCAGCAGTATTCTCCTTATTCTGATTCTGATGTGGATGATTCTACTCCTTCTGCTTCTCCTCCAGAGGATTTTTCTTTTTCAGAGACTCTTCATTCTATGAGGGAACATTTTAAGTGGGAAGGTCAGGACTTCTCTGATTCCAGGAAAAGGCTTAGGGAATTTTTGCTTTTACCCCAGCATAGGCCTTTGGCTATTCCTCCTGTTCTGGCTGTTGTGGAAGATGTGTTTGCAGAGGCTTCACTTAATCCTGATTCTTTGCCTCCTGCTCCTGTTAAACCGGACAGGTACTACAGGGTGCCTGAAGCTCATAAATATCTGTATAAGAGTCCTAGGGCAGACCCAGAAACAGTTAGTCAGGGACCTAAGGGTGTCAAGGCCTCTGTGGTAAAAAATTTGGTTCCTCCAGATAAAGAGGCCAGAGCTTTGGATAGATGGGGAAAGAAAGTCTATACTTCTTCCACCTTAGCTATGAGGGCTTTGAATTGCCAGTTTCACATGTTGAAATATCAAAACTATCTTCTTTCTCAATTGAAGTCTAAGGTAGATGCTCTGGCGGAAGGCATTGAGTGTAAAGAATTACAAAATTTGGTACATGTTTCTGAACAGGTGGGTAAGCATTCTTTACAATGTGGATTTGATGCTGTACAGGCCTCGTCTAGGGTGGCTGCCACTGGGTCAGTTCTTCAGAGGCACGCCTGGCTGAGGGATCAGAACTTATCTGACCATGTTAAGACAAGGATTTTAGATGCTCCTTTACAGTCTGATGTATTGTTTGGTTCACCTGTGGAGGCAGTTTTAAAGAAAATGGAAGACAAGGCTAAGTCTATGCAGACTGTTAAAGATTTTTGCAAGTTCAGCCTCCAAGTTTAGTAGGAATTGGCCTGCTAAGGGGTGGACGACCCTTCAGATGATTCACAGTCTAGGGAAGATCTAGACGTGGTAGGGGTAGAGCTCAGGGCTCTTTCAGACCTAGAACAGGGAGTTCACCTGCACAGTCTTCGGTGAGGGCAGGGGCCAGTCCTTTCGTAAACAGGCCCAATGACCTACCTTTTCAGCTGCCAGAGCCTTCTTGTCTGGCAGCACCTTTGGGAGGAAGGTTGGCACTCTTCAAAGAAAATTGGAGTTTAATTACCCAGGACAGATGGGTATTGGATATTATACACCAAGGTTACAGGTTTTATTTCCCTACCTTGCCTCCTTTCAAAGGCATGCCAGACGTTCCTTCTCAGCAAAGAATAGAGGCTCACAAACAAATTTCTCTGCTGCTGCAAATAGGGGCCATACAGCCGGTCCCTCTGCCAGAAGTAGGCCTAGGATTTTATTCTCGCCTGTTCCTAGTACCAAAGAAGGGGAACACGTGGAGACCAATTTTGGATTTATCTATCCTCAACACTTATCTGGACATTCCCAAGTTCAAAATGTTGACGTTACAACAGCTTTTACCTCTGCTGGGCAAAGATCACTGGATGGTGACTCTGGATCTCAAGGAAGCTTACCTTCATGTTCCTATCAGGCTAAGTTGCAGGAAGTACCTGCGTTTTCGAGCTGGGACTTCTCATTATCAGTTCTCTGCATTGCCCTTTGGCTTATCTACAGCACCCAGAGTGGTCACAAAGGTTCTGGCTCCAGTGATAGCTTTCTTCAGGCTAAAAGGAATACAGATCTATCCTTATTTGGACGATTGCCTGATTCTGGCCAAAGGAAGGATGAGCTTCTTCATCATTTGCAATACGTGATAGCAGTGCTAAGATGCCTGGGGTATTCTGTGAACGAAATAAAGTCCAGTCTAGTACCCTCTCAAGACATGTGCTTTCTGGGTGTGAGACTGAATACAGCATCCCAGATGGCCTTTTGACCCCGGACAAACAAAAGAATCTTTCCCTTTACTTCCATCAATTGTCTCATCAGTCCAGGCTGACTGCAAGGACAGTCCTTCAAGCCTTGGGGTTCATGGCATCTTGTATTCTGGTGCTTCCCAATGCCAAACTGCATATGAGGAAGCTACAATGGTATCTCAAAATGTATGGACACAGCACTGCCAAGATATGGACACTGTCATTCAGATAATACCTTGCATTCAAAAGGAATTTTGTGGTGGGCTCAGGAATGTCACCTAAACAAGGGACTCTGTGACCCGGCCAGAGGCGAGTCAGATTCTAACGACAGATGCCTCAGACAAAGCTTGGGGAGCTCATCTAAATGGAAAGTGGATACAAGACACGTGGCCTGCCAGACTACAACATCTACATATCAACTTGAAGGAGATGTTAGCAGTCCAATTTGCATTAATAGCTTTCAAGGATTTACTTCTTCCAGGGCAGGTGTTGGTTCTAACAGACAACACAACTGTCATGTGGTACATCAACAAGGGGAACACATTCTTATCCTCTATGCAGGCAAGCAATGATTTTGTGGGAGACTGCTCTCAGTTTACAGCTCAATCTTCAGGCAAGGTTTCTGCCGGGAGCACAGAACTCCTTAGCAGGTGTGTTGAGCAGGCCGATTATGGATCCTGAGGGAAATTGATCCTCATGTATTTCAGAAATTGACAGTGTTATGGGGAACCCAGACATAGATCTGTTCGTTCACTAAACTACCAGCTGCCAAAGTTTTGCACAAAAAAGGTTTCATCCCACAGCTTGGAAAGTGGATGCTCTTTCTTTCAATTGGAGCAATCTTCATGTGTATGCCTTTCCACCTCTGCCTCTCCTCCCAAAGGTACTCCTAAAGGTCAGACAGGACAAGCCAAAGATGATTCTAATAGCTCCAGATTGGCCTCGACAGCACTGGTACCCATTACTGAGAAGTCTGGTTCGAGCCTCCATGGCCTTTGCCTTCGATTCCACACCTGCTGTCTCAAGAGAACAGTCATTTACTCAATGTCAAACTTCACTCTCTTCACCTAACAGCCTGGCATATTCTGTTTTAAACCCTGGAGGGTCTCAGCTTCCGCAGCAAGTTTTGAATGTTATTTTGGAGGCCAGAAGGCCTAGTACAAGGAAAGTATACGCAGATAAATGGAAGAGATTTTTATTTTGGAGTGCAGCAAAGGAATTTGATGTTGCTAAGCCTAATTTAAGTGTGGCTCTTCAATATCTTGTTGAGTTACTGGACAAGGGATTGTCCTTCTCTTCTATTAAGATTCATGCTGCAGCAATTTCTGCTCACTATGACTGTGATCCACCATTGTTTTCTCATCCTTTGTTTAAGCAATTCCTTAGAGGGGCAAAGAATATAAGACCCCACAGAGCTCCTACTCCTGCTTGGGATCTCAATTTTGTGTTGGAGAAACTCACTCTACAACCTTTGAGCCTGCAGCTACTGCCGAGTTGAAATATTTATCATGGAAGACTGCTTTTTTGTTGGCCATTACCTCTGCGAGAAGGGTTTCTGAATTACAGGCCCTTATGGCAGTTGAGCCTTTCTTAATTTTCCATAAGGATAGGGTATCTTTACGTACTAATCCTTCCTTTATGCCTAAGGTGGTCTCTAGTGTGGCTTTAAACCAAACTATTCATTTGCCTACTTTTTATGCAAACCCCCAAAATAAAGGGGAAAAGATTTTGCACACCTTGGATATGCACAGGCAGTTACGATATTATTTGAGCAGAACTAAAGGGTTCAGGCAGTCTCAGCAGTTGTTTGTTTCTTTTGCTTTGGGTTCTCTGGGCAAGCCTGTGTCAAAACAAACTATTTCTAAGTGGATTGGGTTTTGTATTGCTTTCTGTTATTCCCATCATGGTAAGGAGGTTCCAGCTGGGATTAGGCCTCATTCCACTAGAGCTACTGCCACTTCTACAGCTTTTTTAAGGGGGGTGGCAACTAAAGATATTTTGGAGGCAGCTACTTGGAGTTCAGTGCATACTTTCTCTAAGCATTACCACCTTCCACTTTACTCTAAATCTAGGGCTGGGTTTGCCACTGCTATTTTACAGGGCATTTTGGCAGCTCCTACTACTTTATAGTTTTGCCATCCTCCCTTACCTCTGCTTTGGGATTCTACCCAAGTGTAAGGACTGCAGCAATGTGAGATGAAGAACATAGTACAGTTTTGTACCTACCATAAATGTAGATGTTCGAAGATCCATATTGCTGCAGTCCAATTTACCCTCCCTCCTTCCCCTCTGTTGTTAGAGGCGGTTGTGTGGTTTGGGTTGTAAAGATTGTACAGATTGTATATATTGTTCATATGATTAGTGCAAGGGTGGTTGGTTGTTTTTTGCTGTCTCTTGGTTTTGACCTTTCTGTTTAGGGTCTTCTGACATCTGGGGCAAGAAAAGACTTGAGGATATGACGTCGGTCATGCGCATTTGTACTCTGACGTCCTGATGTCAGTCTTAAGCGCCTTGACCGACGTCAGCCTTATACTTTGATATTTGGGCCGACCGAGGACAGCGGACTACCCAAGTGTAAGGACTGCAGCAATGTGGATCTTCGAACATCTACATTTATGGTAGGTACAAAACTGTACTTTTTGGAAGTATTAATGCAAATATGAACAAGCAATATTTGACGCCTAGAGGAGCAGTAGGAGGTAACTGCAGATGCACCTGGAGGAGTCACTCGGATGTAATGAGTTAAGGCAGAAGAGGTGTTAAAGAAAATGGAGGATAAAGTGAAATCAATGCAGAAAGTAAAGGATTTCTTGCAGGTTCAGCCACCCAGATTTATCAGGAACTGGCCTTCTAAAAATTGGTCCTTTCCAGTTTGACAGGCCACAAAGAGGCAGATACAGACGCTGTAGAGGCAGATCTCAGCCCCAAGGCTCATACAGGCCTAAACAATGGGGTGCTTCAGCCTCCAAAGGTGAAGACAAGTCACAACCATATAGGGAAACAGTCCCAATGACTTCCCACTACAAATGCCAAGCACTTACCTTTTGGCATCACCCTTAGGGGGAAAACTAGCACTTTTCAAACAAAATTGGCACATGATCACCCAGGGCAAATGGGTACTGAATATTGTTTCTCAGGGCTACAGGTTCCACTGTCACACCCTCCCAAGGGCAAAAGCTATGCCAGACCTGCCACACAATCAATGGGCAGAGGCACAAGAGCAAATTTCATCCCTCCTGGACATGAGAGCTATTCAAAGAGTACCACAGCAAGAGGAGGGGCAAGGATTTTACTCAAGACTTTTCTTGGTACCCAGAAAGGACAAAGCCTGGAGACCAATACTGGACCTGTCTACTCTAATTACTTTTCTGGACGTTCCAAAATTCAAAATGTTGACACTGCAGCAACTTCTACCCATGCTGGGCAAGAAGGCTTGGTTCGTAACTTTGGACCTCAGAGGCATACCTGCATGTCCCAATCAGACAATCTTGCAGAAGATACCTCAGATTCATAGCTGGATCAATGCATTACCAATTCTCTGCACTGCCCTTTGGCTTATATACTGCGACCAGGGTCTTCACAAAATGCCTGGCATCAGTAATTGCATTTTGCAGACAAAAAGGAATTCAAATATATCCCTACTTGGACAACTGCCTTATTCAAGCAGAGAGCAAGGACATTCTACTAAAGCATCTGGCGTTTGTAAAAAGATTACTAATTTGCCTAGGGTACACAGTAAACGAAAAGAAATCAAAACTAGTGCCCTCTCAAGAGATAATATTCCTGGGTGCAAGCTTAAATACAACTGCCCAGATGGCTTATCTCATGCCAGACAAGCAAAGGCAACTGACTCATTACTTTCAAATGATAGTAACAAAGACCCAGCTACCTGCAAGAAAAATTCTGCAGGCTTTGGGCTTCATGGCATCCTGCATCCTGCTAATTCCATATGCAAGACTACATATGAGGAAGCTACAATGGTATCTAAAAAGTGTTTGGACTCAACATTGCCACAGCCTGGAAATAATTACTCTCATTCCCTTCCTGCAACAGGAGTTTCGATGGTGGGCACAGGCCTGTCACCACAACAAAGGACAGCCATTCACTTTACCCACAGCCAGGCAGACACTAACAGATGCATCAGATTATGCCTGGGGGGCACACATGGTGGGAAAATGTATTCAGGGTACGTGGCCCGCAAGCCAAATGCATCTTCATATCAATCAAAAAGAGATGCTAGCTGTACAGAATGCCCTGAAAGCCTTCAAGGATCTACTCTATCCAGGACAACTGTTGCTAAAGACCGACAATACTACAGACATGTGGTACTTAAACAAGCAAGGGGCCACACATTCCTACCATCTCTGCAGGTAAGCCATGACTTTGTGGAACACAGCATTGACCTATCAAGTACACTTGCAGGCACAATTCCTGCCAGGAAAGACAAATACTCTGGCAGACGAACTAAGCAGAAACCTCATGGACCCTCACGAGTGGAAACTAGATCCACAAGTCTTCAACATGATAAGGAAATGGGGTTGCCCAGACATAGATCTGTTTGCCTCCCCTCACAACTGTCAGCTACAGAGATTCTGCACAAGGACTTATCACACACAAGCATGAAAGGTGGATGCTCTGTCATTCAGCTGGAAAACCCTAACAGTGTGTCTTTCCTCCACCGCCTCTCCTTCCCAAGGTACTCCTAAAGATCAGACAAGAGAAGCCAAAAATTATTCTGATTGCCCCAGATTGGCCCAGCCAGCACTGGTACCCAATCCTAAAGAGCTTGTCTCAAGCCCCAGCCTGGGATTTACCTCAAATTCCTCATCTTCTGACCCAACAAAACAATCAGATCCTGCACAGCCAACTCAGAACCTTAAACCTGGCTGCATGGCGAATGATATAACCACTCAGTACACACCTCTCTCTAAAGCAGTTATTGACGTCATTTTGGAAGCCAGGAGGCCCAGCACCAGAAAATCTTATGCAGACAAATGGAAGAGATTCTGTGCTTGGAATCAGACACAAGGAATTGAACCACTTGTTCCAAATATTCCTCAGATTTTACAATACCTAACTGAGATGGTGGACAAAGGCCTATCCTCATCAATTAAGATCCATGCCTCTGCCATTTCAGCTCATTACAGTACGGAACCTTCTATTTTTTTCACATCCACTGCTAAGGCAGTACCTCAGAGGGGTCAAAAACATAAGACCCCCAAGGAGAGCACCGATACCTACATGGGATCTCAATTTTGTCTTGGAAAAGCTCACACTGCCTCCTTTTGAACCAGCCAATACAGCTGAGATAAAATTCTTGTCATGGAAAACAGCTCTGCTCTTAGCAATAACTTCAGCAGGAAGAGTCGCAGAGTTACAGGCATTAATGGCAGTGGAACCTTTTATCATTTTCCATCTGGACAAGGTTTCTCTAAGGACAAACCCAACATTTGTGCCAAAGGTAGTATCCAGTGTGGCTCTTAAACAAACCATTCATTTGCCTACTTTTTATCCAAATCCCCAGAATAAAGGGGAGAGACTTCTGCATTCTTTGGACATAGAGGCAACTACGCTTCTACTTGGACAAAACTAAAGCTTTCAGAAAGACTGAGCAACTTTTTGTGGCATATGCTGCAGGATCACAAGGAAAGGCCATCTCAAAGCAGACTATTTCAAAATGGATAAGACACTGCATTCGTTTCTGCTATGCACAGCATGGCAAATCACTGCCTAAGGACATTAGGCCACATTCGACTAGGGCAGCAGCCACATCAGCAGCTTTTCTCAGAGGAGTACCAACCAAGGAAATTTTGGAGGCTGCAACTTGGAGTTCAGTGCACACTTTTACCAAGCACTGTCACGTACCTCTTTGCTCTAAACCCAGATCAGGCTTTGCCACTGCAGTTCTGCAGGGCCTCATAGCCACTTTTAATTCTATTTAGACCCAGCCGCCCAACCTCAGCTTTGGGATTCAACCCAAGTGTAATGACTGCAACAGTGAAACACAATGAACATAGTACAGTTGTGTACCTACCATAAATGTAGATGTTAGAGTGTATTCACTGTTGCAGTCCAAGTTATTCTCCCACCATCCCCCTTTCATTGCTGGGACTTATCTGTACTTCTCTATTCTATACAACCTATGTGGTGTATTTGCTTGTAGATGAAGGTAATGTTTATGTTAGTGCATGTATTTTTATTGGCAGAATTTTTAGCCTACCCTTTTGGGGGCACCTGGCATCTGGGGCAAGAAAAACTGAATAAAATGGCATCGGCTGCATATTTTATACCCCTGGCGCACTGACGTCAGGGAAGAGGCAACAGCAACCGACGCTGGACCAGGACTTTGGAATTCAGGACGATTGCGGATAATCCAAGTGTAATGACTGCAACAGTGAATACACTCGAACATCTACATTTATGGTAGGTACACAACTGTACTTTTCGCCACCAGTATCTTTGGTGCCAGTGGAAAATACTGAATTCTTTCTTGATTGACCTACAGCCAAGTGCTCCCTCTCTATAGACCCTTCTGCAGGTCAGTTAGAGTCCCTTTTGGAATGCCCAAAATCCTCTTCTACCCAATCAATTTGTTCCACCAACAGTCTGACAGAATGGATGTGTTGAGGTTGCTGGATCAGCTCCTTGCGGTGAAGGAACTCTCAGGCTGATGTGGCTGCTACCTTGGTAGGAACCCTGTCTTCAACCCCACATGGTCTTCCTCCTCTGACTTTCTCTGAGGCCTCAAAGATCCAGGCTCTGAATTTCCTGGTGCCAACTGTTTTGGTTCCAGCGAGGTCTTCATCTCCTGTTCTGATGTCTACCCCAAGTTGTTCTGCTCTGTTGGATCCAGAGAACTCTCTGGGATTGTGGCTCTGCTGTTGGTTCCGAGGGGTGGGGCTGGACCCGGTTGTTTTCAGAGCCATCTCTGCACCTCAGGGCTTCGGCATGTGTTTGCTCTACCCCAGCTTCAGCTTTGGGGATGGTTTCTTAGAGCGTGGAGTGACCATGGTTCCGAGGTTGTCTTTCTCTGTTCCGGGCTTCCTTCCCTCTGGGGGGTACCGACCAGCTTTCCAGGCCATGGTGAGGGCCCTGTTCACTGTGGGCATGCAGTCGGCTCCTCCCCTGTCAGAGCAGTTCTCCGATCCTTCCCCTCATCCAGAGCTTCAACCAGTCCTAACACCTGGACAGCAAGTGCTGAAACTACGAGTCACCTATTCAGGGGTTGTCCTGGTACCTCCCCAGATTGTCACACTGAGTAGGTTCCCCAGAAGAGGAAGTTTGAGGAAACACCTGGATTCCCCCAGAGGAATATATCACAGAGGATACTAATTTTGAAGAAGGAGAGGGTTCCCCATGGTCACCCCCAGAAGACATCTCCTTTGGAGACATCCTTGAGATCCTTAAACAGAGGGGGTGGATGGACATCCCAAAAGCCCTCTTCGTAGGAGTCAGTGTACCTGCAGGATTTTGGCACTCTACCATCTACCTCTTGGTAACTCTGCCTGCTGACAAGCTCATTAGGTTAATCTTGCAGCAGGTGTGGAGAATGCTCCTGACACCATAGAACCCGTTCTCAAGAGGCCAAACAAGATTCTAACTGCACCTGAGGACCATCATTTTTGGGCAAAGGGATTGCCAGTAGATGCCATGATGGTGGTGGCAGCAGCCACAAAAAAGGAGCTGGCAGAGGGAAAATTCATTATCCATCCTTCCAGCTGAGAGCCCCTGGCAATGGATGGGTTTGGAAAGCAGGTTTACACTTCGACCTTTGCATTACAGTCTTTGAAATTTATGGTACACTTTACTTTACCAGACTCTAAAGGGATCTGATTAAAGAGTTATTCGATACCCTGGCAGGAGCCGTATCTGGCGAAGTCCAAGATAAGGTTGCTTCTGAGTTGGCCACCCTGGAGTCCATTTCAGATTTCTTCCATGAGGCTCATAGCAGTCGAAGAGATGACTAGAGCAGCGAGATTGGGCGTAGCCATAAGGAGACACGCCTGGATGGACTTGTGTGAATTTGCGGAGCCCATTCAAATCTTCATTCGTGAATGCCCCCTTTGACGGATTATCCCTTTTTTGGTCCTAAAGTTCAAGAAACTTTGTCCAGGTGTGAAAAGGATGGAAAGTTTCTTTATACACTGGCTGTAAGAGTTTCTACTCCTTAACGGTCCTTTTCTAGGAACCAGTGGAGTGGGAAAATGGGGTTCAAAAAGTCCCAAGGGCCTTTCCGGGACAAGTGTGGCAGTGGCTCCCCCAGGGGCAGAGGGGGGAGCTTTAGTCCACACGGCAAAGGTGGCCTGCAAAATAGGGTTCCAGGGACATGTTTTCTGGAAAACCCTACAAGCAGTCCTGAAAGGAGGCCAGATTGTCTTCCTCTGGAGGCAGTCTGGGGATGCTTATCCTTGCACCAACAAGCCTGACTTCAGATAACTTCAGATGTTTAGGTGAAGAGGATTATAACCAGAGAATAGACTATACCCTTCCCTTCAGCATACAACTCCAGCAAAATCCCCACTGTTCCACCCAGTCAGAGGAAACCAGAAGTATTAGAAATCCAGAAACCGCTAGAGAGTAATTCAAGAGGTCCCGCCAGACCAGATAGAATCCAGAGTTTACTTAAGGTTCTTTTTATGCCAAAGAACACAGGAAACTGGAGATAGATCCAAGTGTTTTGAACAAGTCAGTTCGACAGACAAAATTCCGAATGGTCATGGTTCAGTCTATTCTCCCATTTCTAGGGAAAGACTATTGGATGCACTCAATAGATCTCCCGGACATCCATTATTACATAAAAGTGGACAAGCGCTCCAGGAGATTTCTCTGCTTCCAGCTGGTCTCACCACAACCCCTAGGGTGTTCACCAAATGCATGGTAGTAGTAGCAGTTCACCTGAGACTGCAAGGATTCCGGGTGTTTCCAGACTTAGACAACTGGCTCATTACCGCTTCCACCAGGCATCTAGTAGAACAAGCAAGAGATTACATTCTCCAGACCTGCGTCAACCTAGGGATTTCTATAAATTATGAAAAATCACAATGGACTCCAACACAAACTATAAAGTTCATAGAAGGGGAGCTAAATAATTCATGCATAGCCTTCCTACCTTATCTGAGACAGCAAAAGTTCAAGACCCAAGTGAAAAACTTATCAGAAGCAAGAGAATAGCTGTGTGACTGGTTCTACAAGCCCTAGGGCAGTGACCATCACATTAGTTTTCCTGGTGAGATCTCACGTGAGAATTCTGGAATGGCTTCTAGCATCCCAGTGGTCCATTCTGTATTAACCAGTGTCGGACCCGATTTTGATTACCAGCCGTTGCAAGAAAGAGTAGCTTGATGGATCCAATTAGAGAACATCCTGTTGGGCTGCCCCTTTGTCCCTTGTCAAACCCAAGCCATAGTGAACACTGACATCTCCCAGGTAGGGTAGGGGGGCATTATCTGGCCAAGACCATCTAAGGCAAATGGTCCCCCATGGAGACTAGCTTGCATATCAGTGACCTGGAGCTGAGGGCAATGCTTTTAGCATTGCAAGTCTTTCAAACTGCTGTCCCCCTGGGAATGATACCTGTTCAAACAGGTAATATGTCAGTAGTTTGGTACATCGATAAGAAGGAACCAGGTCATACCCCCCTTTGTCGAGAAGCTGTCAGTGTCTGACAGTGGGTGATCTCTTCCAACTGCTTTCTGATAGCAATGCATATTCCAGGGAGTTTCAATGTGATAGGCAAACTGAGCAGATGCATTCTTCTGCCTCATGAATGGTGTCTCAATCCCAGAGTGGCAGCAAAGATGTTTCATCGCTGGGGCCAGCCTTGCCTCCGACCTCTTTGCATCACTTCTGAACAAGTGCAGCAGCTACTTTGCCCTGGATGCTCTCCTGCATGATTGTTCCTCCAGTCTCCTGCACGTCCCCCCCCCCCCTTCCATTAATTCCTGATATTCTAAAGAAAGTCATCAGGTTGAAGAGCAAGGTAATCCTCATTAATCCCTTTTGACCTTAAATGACCATTGACTCTGGTCCGGATGTCCTATCCCATCTGGAGGGATTAGTTCACCCAAACCTTCAAAACTTCAAGCTCGTGGCTTGGCTTCCTTTGATTGTCAGGCATAATAAACTTTCTTTACCAGTTTATAGAATTCTTTTGGCCTCCCATAAGCCTTCCACCACAAAACTCTACAGTAGTAAATGGAAGAGATTTTCCTTCTAAGGCTCATAACAATGATCCCTTCTCTGCTCCTGTCGATAGTCTTGGAATTTTTAGCTTTCTCTTTAAAGCAGGAGCCTCTTGCTGTACGATCAGGGTTCAGCTAGTGGCCATGTCTAATAAACATTTTTAAAAACCATTATGAAAATTAAATGTCTCCTAGACTTTGCAAAGCATTCTTAAAGGCACCTTGATGTTAAAATCTCTATATAAGGTTGCATATGCACCTTGGTGTTTAAATTTGTTATTACAGACCATAGTACTTCCCCCCCCCTTTGAGCCTGCTGGCAGCTGCAACTTGAAATTCTTGTCTTGGAAAACTATATTTTTGATAGCGATAACTTCTGCCAGACGGATTTCAGAAATTCAGGCTTTATCTAGGAAACCACCTTTTTTAATATTTCACAAAGACAGGTTTTCACTGAGAACAAACCCTTTTTACCAAAGGTGGTGTCAGCAAAGAATATCAATCAGGCAGTACTTCCCCCCCCCCCCCAATTTCTCAAAGGTGAATACTGTTTACATTTACTAGACATTCATAGACACTTGCATTTCTGTTGTCATAGAACAAAAGACATAAGGAAGTCTGACCAGCTATCCGTTGCCTTTTTAAGTACTAAAATGGGTAAGTCAGTTACCAAAGTCACCTTATCTAGATGGGCTGAAAGATTATATTTCCTTTATATACAAGAGGAAACTTGCATTACCTAGGCCTGTTAAGATGCACACTACCAGAGCTTTGACTACTACAACAGTGTTCCAATGTAAGTCTTCCATGGCTGATTTGTGCAGTAGGATGAAGAGTTACTCCACATAACTTCATTACTCATTTCAGATTGGATTTGGTCTCTAGAGAAAGAGAGTCATTTGGTTCTATGGTGCTCAAGAATATCCTTCCACGAGTCCTCCCAAGGTCTAAGGTAGCTGGGGACTCTTCCCCATATGTCAAGAATTAATGAAGATTGACAGTATCAGATAAAGAAGTTATGTACTTACCATAATGTTCCATCTGTGTTGTCCATCTTCATTTATCCTTGACGCCCCACCCTCCATTCCCCTTCCTTTCAGGCCTCTTGGTAGAATGAATTATGGTCCTAGTTATGCATTTTTTCACATATGATGCCAGATAATGGTCTCTCTAAAGGTGTTATTGGGATTATAGTTTATTTTTCTATTTGCAAACTCAATCTGAGGTAAATTGGAGAGGAGCTTTCTGGGTAGGAGTTAAGCTCAAGAGTTTTTTTGGTTCTTGCAGGCTGTAGTAACAGCCAAGTCGGTTTATATATTCGGAACCAAATCCATATCAGCCCCCCCCCCTCCCCCGAGAGCAACTGCACCACTTCCCAAAGTTCCTTCGGGAGTTTAGCAAAGGGGCTCCATTGAAAGGGTCCCTCAAACCTCAAGAGGGAAAGGCTTTTATTGACGAATGTTCTTGGTACCCAGAAAGGATGATCCCTGAAGACCAATCCAGGATTTATCCCACCTTAACACTTAAAGGTTTCTTCCTTCAGAATGTTGATACTCCAAACTCTGTTCCCTCTTATTCTTCCACAGGGATACTGTATACTGTAGATAGAAAAGATGCTTACCCTCACATCCCCATTCACCCCATGTTCAAGAAATGTTTACATTTTTCTGTGGGTTCCTGGCATTTTCAATTCTCTGCCTTTCCTTTTGGTCTTTCTACAGCTCCGAGGTTGTTTACAAAATGCCTGGCTCCAGTGATTGCAAGTTTTTGGGTATCCAGATTTTTCCTTACTTGGATGACCTCTGATAGGCCCCAACTCCCCAAACTCTACTCCAAAATCTGGAGGCTACCATTTCCATTCTTGGAAAACTGAGCTTCACCATCAACTTCAGGAAGTCCATCCTCACTCCTTCACGGGACCACATTTTCCTAGGTTGTTGAATCTAGACAGCCATTGTGTGTGTCACTTCCACCTCAGAAGGTGCAGGACCTTCAGTCTTCACTCCCTTCTCCCCTTGACTCATGTCGTGGCCAGAAAGTTCTTCAGGTTGATGGGATTCATGGCTTCAACCATTCCCATGGTGCCAGACTCCACATGAGGGAAGTGCCAGTGGTTCTTCAGATCTGTGTAGACCCAGCATTCTCTTCCACTAGAGTACAAAGTCCCTCTCATTCCTTGTTTAAAGAGGGAACTGCTCTGGTGGATCCAACAGGTAGACAGAAATCCTAAGCTACCTCTGCATCCTCTCACCCAGTTTAGACCTCTACACAGACACATCAGATGTGGGCTGGGGGGCAGCCTTGGGCAGATTTAGAGTTCAGGGACTTTGGTCTCCCATCCACAAAACAGAACACATCAGCATCAGGGAAATGTGACCATTGCTCCTAGCTCTACAAGCATTTCACACTCCTCTTTGCTTAGGCCCTTTCAAACTGTTCCCAGACAAATATGACTGTCCTTTGGTATGTGAACAAGCAGGGGGAGACCAAGTCCCATCTCCTTTGCAGGTTGGCCTTTCTGTATGGGAATTTCTTGCCCAATGCCATGCAACTGTTCAGGCAGAATACATTCCCTCCAACCGGAATCTTGTGGCAGACTCACAGAGCAAGTCCTTGACTCAGTCCCATGAATGGATGGCTTCACAGGGATATGTTCCTGGAAATAGTTCACCAATGGGTATTCCTGAAATAGATTTGTTTGTCTCCTCCCTGAACAGACAACTTCCAAAATTTTGTGCCAGAGTCCCAAGTTCTGTGGTTTGGAAAGTAGACGGCCTCTCCTTTTCTTGGAAGGGGATGTTTCTGTAAGCATTTCCTCCTCTTCCTCTAATCACAAAGTTCATGGTCAGGATTTGACAGGACCAACCAGCAATCTTGCTGGTGGCAGTCTTTTTGCCAAGACAGCACTGGTTCCCCCTTCTGAATTTAGCCAAGGGCAATCACCACAAGTTACCCCCACAGAGTGGACCTTATCACACAACATTAAGGATCCCTGATACATCCACACCTGTCAGTGCCTACAGCTGATTCTGAGACTGATAGTATTCCAATTCATTTCAGACACCTATTCTCTGAGGACGTGCTCAGAGTTTTGCCGGAGGCCAGAAAACCCAATACTAGAAAGTCTTGCGTTTCCAAATGGAAAATATTTTCACTCTGGTGTCACTCTAAGAACCAAGACCGACTGACAGTGGGAATTCCAGTGGTTCTGTCTTATTTGTGTGAATTGCTCTCTGCTGGCTTGGCTTATTCTCCTGTCAAAGCACAATATGTCATATTTCTGTTTGCCTGCCTCTGTCTCCCCCTCTAGCATATAGACTTGAGGTGAAACAATTCATTAAGAGCATCCTTCACAGTAGGCCTCCCAGGAAACCTATTCCTCTTCCTTGGGACCTCTGTTTTGTTTTAGAAAAATTGACCCTGGCCCCTTTTGAGCCCGCATCTTCAGCCTCCCTTAAGCATAGCTCTTGGAAAACAGTTTTATTAATGGCTGTGACTTCAGCTAGAAGGTTTCAGAGCTGCAAGCTGTTAAGGCTTCGACCCCCTTTTTGGCCTTTCGTAAGGACAGGGTATCCTTGAGTGCAATTCCTTCTTTTTTGCCAAAAGTGGTTAATGAGCTATTCCTTAACCAGTCCATTCAGTTATCCACTTTCTTCCCTTCTCTCCAAAACCACAGTGAGACGGTATTGCACACCTAGATATGTACATAGACAACTTAGATTTTATCTGGGCAAGATTAAACCTATCAGTATATCTGATCAGCTGTTTGTGAAATTTCATCCCAGGGTGCTCTGGGTTTACCCATTTTCAAGCAGAGTATTTTTTCTTGGATATCCAAGACTATCTCCCTTTGTTACACGCTCCATGGTAAGAGCCTGATGTCCTTCAAGAATGCAACTGCAGTCATAACAATATGGGTTGTCCTGCCTCAGGCAGCCCTCGGTCGGCCGGATTCCAAAGTCTGGGTCCGACGTCGGCTGATGTCGCATTTCTCTCCGACGTCAGAGCGGCTGGAGTATATAAGCATCAGCCGACGCCATTTTCTTCAGTCTTTCTTGCCGCGCGGTGCCCGAAGCAGAAGCAGTTCGCAAGTGCCGGTCGGTCAACTCCTGTATTCTTCAAATCCGAAGTCATCAAAAAAGCTAAGTACCCCATTGGGGACCTTTTCTTGCCTCAGCCAATGTCAGAAATTACTGAAAAAGTTAGTAATTGTCTGTCTTGTGGTAAACAAATACCTCATAAGGATTTCCACTCTTACTGTCTTCCTTGCCTTGGCCCAGACCACGACGTCTCGGCCTGTGTCGCCTGTGCTCGCTTCAACAAGCGCACTCTCAGGCGCCGGGCGGAGTTCGCTGAAGACTTTTTCGGCGAAAAATTTGCGTATACAATGCCGTCGGAACTTCCGACATCGCAAACTCCCAAGAAACGAAAAGACCGGGACCGACATCCTCGGCCCGCGTCTACCACCGACTCCACGCCAAAACCTACCGCGAGTGCTCCGGTTCCCCTGAGACGGTTATTCCACCACTCCGAACCGAAGACACCGCAATACCGACGACTCCGATACCAGATACCACTCCAACGCCAGTTATAGATTTTCCTCCGGATACTGAAACCGAGGAAATGCCCGAGACCATTGCTGTAGATAAGGTCACTCCTGCACGTGGAGCTGCCAGGCCTCCTATGGCCGTGTCTATTAAGGCCTACACTCGGGCTAAGGCAGCCAGCAAGACTAAGCACCTTACAGCTAAAGCCTTACCTCAGCCTACTCCTGAGACACAAATCATGTCTATGGCCGCAGACTTAATTTCCATGATTAGAGGTTCACAGGCCCATCCTGAGAGAGGATCCCAGCCTCCTCCTGATAAGAGGCCCCGGGTTGAACCCTCTGACCCTATCCCTTCAGATGAAGATTCTGAGGACTCTGTCCACTCCGATGGCCAGGAAGAGCTCTTTCAGACCTATGAGGACTCGGATGCAGAGGATTCCATCCCCTCGGCCTCAACTCCTGAGGATATTTCTTTTGGGGAAGTTCTGCATACCATGAGGGAACATTTCAAGTGGCAAGGCCAGGAATATTCTGATTCCAGAAAGCGCCTTCGAACCTTCCTTAAAAAGCTCCAGCACAGGCTCTTAGCTATTCCTCCTGTGCTTGATGTTTTGGATGATCTATATTCTGACTCCAGTGTTACCCCTGATTCTCTTCCTCCTGCTCCAGCCAAGCCAGACAGATATTACAGGGTCCCAGAAACACACTCCCATTTATTCAGGGCCCATACTGTTGATTTAGAAACTATTTCTCAGGGACCTAAAGGTGTTTCAGCTTCCACCTCTAAAAATCCCTTGCCTTCCAACAGGGAAGCTAGGTCATTAGAGAGATGGGGGGAAAAGGTTTACACCTCCACCACTTTATCTATGAGAGCTTTGAATTGCCTCTTTCATATGTTACAATATCAGGATTACCTGTTAGATGATTTACAGAAAACATTGGCCTCTCCTGACCCTTTAGACAGGAAGTCTTTGCAGGAAGCTGTACATAATTCTCAGCAAGTCAGCAATCACTTTCTGCAGTGTGGATATGATGCATTGGAAGCTTCATGTAGGGCAGCTATGACAGGGGCAGTCATTCAGACATGCATGGTTAAAAGAACAACCTCTACCAGATCATGTTAAGGCAAAACTTCTGGATGCACCCTTGGAAAAGAACAAGCTTTTTGGTGCTAATGCTAAAGATGTGTTAAAGTCCATCGAGGAAAAAGCAAAATCAGTTCAGACGGTCAAAGATTTCCTCCAGGTTCAGCCCCCCAGATTCAGCAGGAATTGGCCTTCAAAAAACTGATCCTTTCCTAATCCTGAAAAATTTCAAAGGGGTAAAAACAGGCGTGGCCGAGGAAGAGGACAATACAGAGGCCTTTACAGGGGACAACAATGGCAGCCAGCAAACCAAAGAAGTGACACAGGGGGTCTCTCCCGCCCCTCAGACACAATCTCAATGACTTTCCTCTACGTCCGCCAACCAAGGAGCAAATAGAAGCACCCTTGGGCGGAAAATTATCTCTGTTCTCAGACAATTGGCACAGATTGACAAAAGACAAATGGATTTTGGACATTATAGACCAAGGTTACAGGTTCCATTTTCATACCTTACCAAGAAAACAGGGCATGCCAAACCTACCACAAAACCAGTGGGCAGAGGCTATCAAGCAAATTTTTCTGCTTGCTCAGATAAAAGCAATAGAAAGAGTACCACAACAAGAACAAGGCCAGGGGTTTTACTCAAGACTGTTCCTTGTTCCAAGAAAAGAAACTCAGTGGAGACCAATACTGGATTTGTCCGCATTAAACACTTTTCTCATAGTACCAAAGTTCAAAATGCTGACTCTACAGCAACTCCTTCCCATGCTGGGCAAGGGGTCTTGGCTGATTACTCTGGACCTCAAGGAGGCATACCTGCATGTCCCTATCAGACACAGCTGCAGAAGATACCTCAGATTTCTTGCAGGGCCAGAGCATTATCAATTCTCAGCATTGCCATTTGGCTTATCTACTGCGCCCAGAGTATTCACAAAATGCCTGGCTTCAGTAATTGCTCATTGCAGGCTCCAGGGGATCCAAATTTACCCGTACCTGGACGACTGCCTTATACAAGCGGACGACAAACTGATGTTGACAAAAAACTTGAACTATGTCATACAATTACTTCAGGCTCTGGGATACACAGTCAACTTCCAAAAGTCAAGACTTCAACCATCCCAGCAAATAACCTTCTTAGGAGCCAATCTAGACACAGCCTCTCAAATGGCTTACCTGACAGAAGACAAGCAAGCAAAGTTAACTCATTATTTCAAGGGTTTGGCAAAACTCACCCAGATGACTGCAAGGAGATTCCTACAGGCCCTGGGTTACATGGCATCCTGCATTCTCCTGGTTCCATTAGCAAGACTACACATGAGAAAGCTTCAATGGTACTTAAAAAGCCTATGGTCTCAGCACAACAACTTAGAGACAACCATACCACTCATTCCATGCCTACAAAAGGAATTCCTATGGTGGGCCTCGGTAAGCCAGGCAAACACAGGTCTGTCATTCAAAAAGCCTCAGATAACACAGACCATGACCACAGACGCCTCAGACATTGGATGGGGGGCGCACATGGAAGGCAGATGTATACAAGGACAATGGTTTCCAAAGGAAACACATCTGCATATAAACCAAAAGGAAATGCTGGCAGTAATGCATGCCATCGAGGCCTTTCGACAACTTCAACAAGGCCATTTACTGATACGGACAGACAACACCACTGTGATGTGGTATATAAACAAGCAAGGGGGCACCCATTCCTACCCCCTTTGCAGACTGACAATGAATCTTTGGGAAAAATCACTGAGCCTGAACATACAGTTACAATCCCAGTTTGTTCCAGGCAAAGACAATGTGCTGGCGGACAGCCTAAGCAGGAATTTCATAGATCCTCATGAGTGGAGGTTACACCCAAAGACCTTCACACAACTCACCTCGACATGAGGCAGGCCAGAAGTAGACCTATTTGCCTCTCACCTCAACCATCATCTACAAAAATTCTGTTCAAGGACATACCATCCACAAGCTTGGAAAATAGATGCTCTCTCATTCAACTGGAACTTTCTAAAAATCTATGCATTCCCACCTCTGCCACTGATGACCACTGTATTACTAAAGATCAAAGCAGAGAGGCCCAAGGGGATCCTAATAGCTCCAGACTGACCAAGACAACACTGGTACCCACTACTACGGAGCATATGTCACAACAAGAAGTGGGCCCTTCCCCAATGGCCCCTTCTTTTGACTCAGCACAACTTCAAAACAGTGCATCCAAACCTTCAGACACTGCAGCTGACAGCCTGGGAGATCCCATGAATAACCTCAATCTATCTCTCTCCAAGGAAGTTCAGCGGATATTAACAGAAGCTCGAAGACCATCCACCAGAAAGGTTTACTTAGCAAAATGGAAGAGATTCAGCATTTGGAATACCAGCCAAGGGACATGATGCATCGCTATTGAACATCCCACTCATCCTGGAATATTTGGCAGATATGCTTCAGAATGGACTCTCATATTCTTCCATAAAGATACATGCTTCAGCTATTTCAGCTAGATATAACACTGATCCACCTGTGTTTTCACATCCTTTGCTAAGGCAATTCCTTAGGGGAATCAAGAACATTAAGCCACCAAGAAAGGCTCCAGTGCCAGCTTGGGACCTCAACTTTGTCCTAGAAAAACTGACTCTACCTCCGTTTGAGCCAGCAGCTTCAGTGGACTTACAATTTCTCTCATGGAAGACAGCTTTCCTGTTGGCAATTACCTCAGCAAGAAGGGTTTCGGAACTACAGGCCCTAATGGTAATACCACCGTTCATAATCTTTCACCGAGACAGGGTCTCCTTAAGAACCAACCCTACTTTTATGCCAAAGGTGGTATCTAGGGTTTCTTTAAATCAAGCTATTCATCTGCCTGCTTTCTTCCCCAATCCTGAGAATAAAGGGGAAAGACTGTTACATACCTTGGACATTCACAGACAACTTTGCTACTACCTGGACAGAACCAAGACCAGTAGGAAGTCTGATCAACTTTTTGTAGCTTACGCCCCTGGAGTACAAGGAAAAGCAATTTCAAAACAGACTATTTCAAAATGGATTGGACATTCCATCAGATTTTGTTATTCCTTCCATGGGAAGGTTGTTCCAGCCAATGTCAGACCACATTCCACCAGAGCTACAGCCACCTCTACAGCATTCTTAAGAGGGGTGCCTACAAAGGACATTCTAGAAGCTGCTACATGGAGCTCCGTGCATACATTCTCCAAACACTACAATCTCCCTCTATACTCCAGATCCAGAGCAGGCTTTGCTTCGGCAGTCCTGCAGGGTTTGATTGCCACACCATCTCTTTCCTAGAGCATTCCTCCTCCCCCAGCTAAGCTATGGTATTCTACCCATATGTTATGACTGCAGTTGCATTCTTGAAGGACATAGTACAGTTTTGTACCTACCATAAATGTAGATGTCCGATAGATATGCAACTGCAGTCGGATTTTCCCTCCCTCCATACCCCTCTATGCCTTGGGTCCACTCCTATCCCTGTTCCTCTTAGCTGGGGATATCAGTTATGGTGTATCTGTTTATTGCTTACTTATTTGTTTGGAATCCTGTTTTTGTCTTCCAATTTGATTACAGCCTTCCTTGGAGGGCACCTGGCATCTGGGGCAAGAAACACTGATGCTTATATACTCCAGCCGCTCTGACGTCGGAGAGAAATGCGACATCAGCCGACGTCGGACCCAGACTTTGGAATCCGGCCGACCGAGGGCTGCCTGAGGCAGGACAACCCATATGTTATGACTGCAGTTGCATATCTATCGGACATCTACATTTATGGTAGGTACAAAACTGTACTTTTTCACTTGTGAAGGCCCATTCTACCAGAGCTGTGGCTTCCTCTAAGGCATTCTTCAAGGGCGTAGATAACACCATCCTTGAAGCAACTTGTCTGATCATCCTTTCATACCTTTACCAAACACTACAAACTGGATGGCATTTCCAGATCCAGAGCCAGATTTCATTGAGAGTTCCTCTGTTCCTTCTACTTCTCCCATCTGTGGTTATGGTAAGATTTTTTACAACAATTTTTTTCTGTTTAAGCACTTCTCCCTTCCTTCTTGAGCTTTGGCACACTCCCTCAAGTTAAGAATACTGCAGCAAGTGAATAGGAGGACATAGAGAACAGTTGAGTAAAATCTTACCATAACCATAGGTGTCCTTTTCACTGCTGCAGTATTCTATTCCCCCCACCCCGGTCTGTTTGTTTGGCTGTACTGACTGTACAAATCCTTGGTCTGGCATAACTCCTGGGGCATTCAGTTCTGAGGATGGTACATGCGTACATCGCATTTATGGCCTATGTCTGACTGCAGCCTACGTGCAACATACCACTTACCCTAGAGTAGTACAAGACTTTTATGTACTGGTCGACATCCGGTTGGCTTCTGGCAGGAGATCTCCCAGGTTAAGAATACTGCAGCAGTGAAGAAAAGGCATCTGTGGTTATGGTAAGATTTTTTACAACAATTTATTTCTGTTTAAGCACTTCTCACAACCACACGTCTTGCAAGATTTGTCAGTCCTTTGTACCCAAGACATTGCAGAGTCTGCTTTCTTCCCTCGGGATTTACCTTGAGAACCAGCGACTTACTTTGTTGGCTAAGGAGATACCATGGCCAGCTGTCTGCAAAGAAAAAGGCCAAGAAAGTCTGGTCTGATTCTTTGACTGTACTGCCTCCACCAGGCATCTCTCTTGAGGCTGGTGAAATCGCAGAGCATTGTCTTGTTTCTCTGATTCCTCTGCTGTGATTGCTTCAGAGGCCAGCATAGACCCAATACCACACAAGTCCATGGAGGTTTTGCAGATGTCCGACTCGAATGTACAGGAGAATAACAGCTGGTTATTACTGAAGGGCCTAGGGGTGTTCCTCAAAATTTAGTTAGGGAAGAGGTTCCAACTACTGCTATTGAGTGCTATCAGGGGTCAGAGCCTCCAACAATTTTAACGCTGAGGTCTCACTCAAAAAGAAGCAAAACATATTTCACCTGCTCCAAAAGAGCCTCAGAGTGAATGGAAAAACTTCACTCAAGGCTTGTTTTTAATACTCTTATGGCTCTCGAGCCTCCACAGGGTGTTTCTGTTCCTTCTACCCCTGGGGAGCAGGATTCTTCTAAGAATGCTCCTGCTAATTCTGACGAAAAATCTGTGACTTATTCCTCTCTGATTCTTTCGCTACTTGACAATGGTTCTGAGGAAGAAGTCCATCAGTCCTCATAGCCGGCCTTAGGCATAGGCCAACTAGGCGGCTGCCTAGGGTGCCGCTCTAGCAGGGGCGCTTTTCCAGTATTCATTTGGTGTAGGTAGACCAGGATGGGGGCACCAGGTGGTGTGAGGGGGGGCGTCATGAAGCCCTTTTGCTTAGGGCACTAGTTGACCTAAGGCCGCTCCTGTCAGTCCTGACTCTCCTTTTTTGAGGAGATTTTTTTTGGTGTTCATTTCCATAATGATGGAGTTTTTCAAATGGGACTGTATTCAAGTGTATAATGCTCAGAGGAGGTACTGTGGGCTTCTGTAGATGGAATCTCCTAGGCCCTCTGCTGTTCCTCCTGTTCTTGCAGCCTTGCTTGGATACCTTTTCCACTGCTTCTCAGGCTCCTGACTCCCAACCCCGTGGTACCAAAAAAGCTGATAGGTTTTATAAAGTCCCTGAGGGCTGAAAGTTTCTTTAAAAGTGTCCTACTGCTGGGACCCCTCTGTGGCGTCAGTGGCTTCTGATAAGCCTTACACAAAATTGCTGCCATCTGATGATAGCAGAACCATGGAGAGGCTGGATAAGTAAATGTATGCTTTTTCTTCACTAGTCTTTAGCACTATTAACTGTCAGACACACATGACTAGGTGCGTTTTGGCTGATGATAGTGTTTCACTGTTGCAGTCCTAACAAATGGGTTATCCGACCCCCTGTAACCCTCGATTGGCCCGAATACCAAAGGTAAGGGGATATAACGTCGGCTGCCGTCAGTTGTATAGGACGTCAGTGTCTTTGGTACAAAAGGAGGCAGCTGATGTCACTTTCTCAGTTTTCTTTGCTGCGGAGCCCAAAGCAGAAGCTTTTTGCATGAATGCCGGTGGGCTGTTTACCTTTTTGATTTCCAACTACGAAAATTGAAGTCATCTTCAGTGAAGTACCCCGTTGGGGATCCTCTTTTTCCTGCCTTAACAAATGTCAGAAAAAGTTAACTGTCTTGCCTGTGGAAAGCAGATTCCCCATAGAGATTTTCATCCTTACTGCATTATTTGTTTAGGCTTTGACCACAGCATTCCTAACTGTGATCTCTGTGCTTCCTTTAATCCGTGGACTATTCATCGTCAGATTAAGCTTTTAGCTAAGCACTTTGGAGTTTGGCCCAAGTTCGGTATGGTGTCCGCTGGTCTTCAGGCTTTGGATGTTCCTAAGAATCATAAGGAAAAAGAGAGGCTTCAGAGGGTCAAATCTACCGACGACGTTAAGTTGGTCGTCAGTCTGGCAGTAGTCAGTGAGGCGCCTTTGCAGCCCCTGCAGTCCACAGATTTACCTCTGCAGGCCTCTGGTGAGACCATTTCAGAGTCCTCCATGCCTTCGGCTTCCATTTTGTCTTCTAATCTTCAGCCTGTGGCTAAGCAGGCTCCGGTTTTCGAGGCCTCCGTTCTTCATTCTGACAGCAGGCACATATAGACCTCCTCAGTAGCCAAGCCTCCTGAGTCCTTCCAACTTTCAGGTAAATCCTCTAGTTGCAAGCCTGTGAAGAAACAGGCTCCAGCTGCTTCTCGTTCTCCTTTGTCTCAGATGGTTAAAATGGTTAATGATCTTTTGACTCTTATTAGGGGCTCACAACCTCCTTCCAAAAGAGGCAGGGCTTTGTCACCAGAAGCTTTATCTTTTGCAGGTACTGAGACTTCCAGCATCTTTGCTGATGAAGAGGAAGCTTCTCAGGTTTTTTCTCCTTTTGAGGATTCTGATGCAGAGGAATCCATTCCTTCTGTTTCTCCTCCAGAGGATTTTTCTTTTGGTGATACTTTGAATACTCTTAGGGAGCATTTTAAATGGGAAAGTCAAGACTACCCTCAGTCCAAGAAAAGGATCAGGGAATTTTTGGATTTGCCTCCGCACAAGCCCCTGGCTATTCCTCCTGTGTTGGACATGGTGGATGATGATTTTCTGGAAAATTCCTTGACTCCAAATTCTGTCCCTCCTGCTCTTAGAAAACCTGACTGGTATTACAGAGTTCCTGATTCTCATTTGTTTCTTTATCGTAATCCTCTGGCTGACCCAGAGGTTATTTCTCAAGGGCCTAAAGGGGTTAAGGCTACTGTTACCAGAAATCCTGTTCCTTCTGATAAAGAATCTAGGAATCTAGACAGGTGGGGAAAGAAGGTTCATACCTCTGCCACTCTTGCTATTAGGTCTACCAATTGCCTTTTTCATATGCTCAAGTATCAGCAGCATACCTTGGAGGCTATTAAGTCAAATATTTCCAGTGTGCCTCTCTTGGCGGAGAATAAGGATATGCAGGATTTACTTAATTCTGCCAGTCTTGTTAACAAGCATTCCATTACACTGTAGTTTTGACATTCTTGAAGCTTCCTGCAGGGCTGCAGCTACTGGATCTATCAGGAGGCATGCTTGGCTCGGGGAACAGCCCCTTCCAAAGCCTGTCAAGGCCAAGCATTTAGATGTACCTTTACACAAGGACATTATTTTTGGCAGTAAAATGGAGAAGGTGCTCAAGAAGATGGAGGATAAGGCCAAGTCCATGCAAACAATTAGACTTTCTGCAAGTTTAGCTTCCTCGCTTTAGCAGGAACTACTCTTCTTAAGAGTTGGATGTTTCCTGATACCAGCCGACAGAACCATTCTAGGACCAGAGGTTATAAATTTGCTAGGGGACATGGGGCTACCCCTCACAGGACTAAACAATAGCATGCTTCCACTTCTAAGTTCTAAGCCTGCATCTCAATCCAAGTATTCTCATTGGCTTTGTCCAAATTCTGCCTGTTCCTGCTTGCTCGGAGTTTCCTTTAGGGGAAAGGTTGGCCAATTTTACAAAGGTCTGGGCCACCATCACGGATGACAAATGGGTACTCAGAACTGTATACCTAGGGCACAAGTTTTCTTTCCACACCTTTCCGGTGCACAAAGGATTCCTGGACAGTCTTTCAAATCAAAAGGCAGAAGTAGAAAAGCAGGTTTTGTCTCTGTTGTAATAGACTCAGTTCCTGCTCAGCAGGTAGGCCAAAGCTTCTATTCCAGATTTTTCTTGGTGCCAAAAAAAGAAGGCACCTGGCGGCCTATCCTAGATCTATCCATTCTGTACTTTCTTGGTGATTCCAAAGTTCAGAATACTCACTCTTCATCACTTGCTGCCAATGTTGTACAAGGACTCTTGGCTGGTAACTTTGGATCTCAAAAGAAGCTTATCTGCACATCCCTATCAGGGAAAGCTGCAGGCAGTTCCTTCGCTTCAGAGTGGGCAAGCAACATTATGAATTCACTGCGCTGCGCTTTGGCTAATCTACTGCTCCCAGAGGTTTTGCAAAGTGCCTGGCTCCAGTCATTTCCTTTTGCAGGCAAAAGCAAATTCAGATTTACCCTTACTTGGACGACTGTGATTCAAGCAAAGTCTCGGGAACAGCTGTTAAAGGATTTGGAATTTGTAAAGACTCTTTTTCTCTTCCCTGGGTTACACACTCAACGAGCAAAAGTCAAAAATGGTACCATCAAAGGAGATAACATTCCTGGGAGTGAGTCTGAACACAGCCTCCCAGATGATATATCTCACCCAGGGGAAGCAGACGACTCTTTCAGCTTAATTCAAGGGCTTGGTAAGCCTGTCCCAGCTCCCTGCAAGGAAATACCTGCAAGCTCTGGGATTCATGGCCTTTTGTATTCTCACGATTCCATATGCAAAGCTGCATATGTGGAAATTGCAGTGGTACCTCAAGAACCTTTGGTGTCAACACACACAGGACCTGGATGTGATTATTCCTCTGCTTGCTTGTCTGCAAAGAGAATTTCTATGGTGGGCGACAGCCTGTTTGCAAAACAAGGGGCACACCTTCCCGTCCACCTCCTACAATTCAAGTTCTGACCACAGACTCATTGGACTATGCCTGGGGAGCTCACCTGGATGGCAGATGCATACAGGGACATTGGAACGCCCAGCAGATGCACTTGCACATAAACCTGAAGGAATTAATTGCAGTTCACCAGGCCTTACTGGCTTTCAAGCATCATCTTTTGACTGGAACTCTGCTGGTCAGAACAGACAATGTGGTACATCAACAAACAGAGGGACTCATTCTTACCCCCTGTGCAGACAAAGCATGATTCTGTGGTCCATAGCAGCATCATTGGGCCTAAATCTTCTAACTCAATTTCTTCCATGGAGACTCAATGTTTTGGCAGACCAATTGAGCAGACAAACCCTGGATCCTCATGAATGGCAGCTTCATTCAACATTGTTGCACTCCACAGGTGGAGCTTTTCTCTTCCTCAGACAACCACCTTCTGCCACTTTTTTGCACCAGACAGCATCACAGCAAAGCCTGGAAAGTGGATGCTCTGTCTTTCCCTTGGACGCTACTTTTAGTTTCTGCCTTCCCTTCTCTTCCTCTCCTTCCCAGAGTATTGTTGAAGATCAAGGATGAAAAAGACCAAGGACCATTCTCATAGCTCCAGACTGGCCCAGGCAGCATTGGTATTCTCTGCTTTGCAGTCTCTCCCAATTTCCTCCATGGCATCTTCCTCTGAAACCAGATCTTTTGGTTCAGGAAGGGGGGAAAATTCTTCGTCATCTTCAGACTCTCCATTTGGCAGCATGGCTCATTATATTAATCAGTCTACTACTACTTCCCTTTCCCAGCAGGTGGTTGATGTACTTCATGAAGCCAGGAGGCCTAGCACTAATAAGTCCTACGCTGGCAAATGGGAAAGATTCTCTCAGTGGATGCATGAAAAAGGCATATCATCTTCTCAGCCTACTCTTCCTATGATCCTGGAATACTTGGCTGAATTGCTTCAAGGTAGACTTTCCTTTTCTTCTGTCAAGATCCACACTTCAACTGTTTCTGCTTACTGCTCTTTTGAGCAGACCATTTTGTCTCATCCTTTGCCGAAAATGTTTCTCAGAGGTGCTGGCAACTTAAAACCTCCCAGAGGGGCACCTACTCCAGCCTGGGGCCTTAATTTTGTGTTGGAGAAGACTACCCTTCTGCCTTTTAAGCCAGCTGCCACTTCAAATTTAAAGTTTCTCTCTTGGAAAACTGCATTATTTTTGGCTATTTCTTCAGCAAGGAGAGTTTCAGAACTACAAGCTTTGATGGCTGTGGAGCCTTTTCACATCTTCCATGCAGATCGGGTCTCTCTGAGGATCACTCCCTCTTATGCTGAAGGTGATTTCTAGTCTGACTCTTAATCAGTCCATACACCTTCCTACATCCTTTCCTAATCCTCAGAATAGAGGTGAAAGGATCCTGCATTCTCTTGATGTACACAGACAGCTCAGGTTCTACCTGGACAGGACTAAGGATCTTTGAAAGACAGCTCAGCTATTGGTCAGCATTGCTCCTGGAGCTCAGGGCAAAGCTATTTCTAAGCAAACCATTTTTAAATGGATTCCACTCTGTATTACGTTTTGTTCCTGTCATGGCAAGGTTCCTCCAAAAGGAGTGAGGACCCACTCCACAAGAGCAGCCTCCACTTCTGCAGCTTTAAGCGGTGTCCCTACTAAAGACATTTTAGAGACTGCCACATGGTCTTCTGTACACACTTTTACAAAGCATTATAATTTGCCTTTGTTTTCTAGATCCAGGGTGGGTTTGTCACTGCTGTTCTGCCAGGGCATTCTCTCCAATCCTTGATTGTGTTGGTTCCCCCTCCCTCTGGGCTTTGGTAATCAACCCATTTGTTAGGACTGCAACAGTGAAACATGGTGAACATAGTACAGTTGTATACACTTACTATGAATGTAGATGTTAGTGTATTCACTGTTGCAGTCCTGGTTTCCTTCCCCCTGTTTCGGTTTTCTCCAGCTCTCCTTTCCTAAGGTGCAGGCTTTATTTGGTGTAGTTTACCAAGGATGCTTTATATTTTGGCTAAGCCTTTTTTCTTGGGGGCTATTGACATTTGTGGCAAAAAAGACTGAGGAAGTGACGTCAACTGCCTCCTTTTGTACCAAGGATACTGACGTCCTATACAACTGATGGCAGCCGACATCCTATCCCCTTACATTTTGTATTCGGGCCGATCGAGGGCTACCGGGGGCCAGATAACACATTTGTTAGGACTGCAACAGTGAATACACTCTAACATCTACATTTATGGTAAGTGTACAAAACTGTACTTTCTCTGTCAAGTCTGTCAGGTTATTTCTGATCTCCCTGATTCTGAGGGGAAGGCCTCTGCTCTTGCTTTGCTTGGGACATTCTACCAAGTAGCTTGCCATTCTGTTAAATGCAGCTATGATGCAGCTGATTCATCTAGGGCTGCTGCTTTTGGATCTGTTTTGAGGGTGTAATCCTGGCTCAGACTTCGGCGTTTGCCTAGTGATATCACAGCTAAACTGATGGATGCTCCTCTGGATAATAAGCATTTGTTTGGTGGTGCTGCTGAGGAGTTGAGTTGAAGCATATTTTTGTTTCCCCTGTGCCCAGGTTTTAGAGGAATTAACCTAATAAGCCTGCCTTTGTTGAAGGGCTCCACCTGCGAAGGTGACCCAAACTACTCCTACTCCTACTCAGAAGCCTCCTTTTCCTGACAAACCAGGTGCTGTCTGACTATCCTGATGTTCTTCGTGTTTCACTGTTGCAGTCATTACATTTGGGTAATCTGCTGGCTGGTTGCCCTCAGTCAGCCAGATTAACAAAGTCTTGGGTCCTGCGTTGGTTGCTGTCCCTTCTTCCATGACGTCAGGTCGTCAGGGGTATAAAACATGCAGCCGATGCCATTATTTGAGTCTTTCTTGCCGTGCAGTGCCCGAAGCAGAAGCAGTTCGCAAGTGCAGGTCGGCCGACTCCTGAAATTTTCGTTTTTGAGTTTCAGAACTGAAGTCTTCAACTAAAAGCTAAGTACCTCGTTGGGGAAACTTTTTCTTGCTCCTTACCGATGTCAGTAAAACTTCATAATTGCATTACTTGTGGGAAGCTAATACCTCATAAGGATTTTCATTTGTACTATATTCCTTGTCCTAGGCCCTGACCACGACATACATTGCTGTTGGTTTTGAGCTAAATTTAATCAACGCACTATTAAACGTCAGTATATCTTTGCTTCTAAATATTTTGGCTTATGATTTAATTATCCAGAAATGTCGTCTGTTAGCAATCCAACTACCGTAATACCTAAAAAAAAAAAAAAAATGCAAAGATAAAAACAGACAGGCCGTCAAGGTCCAAAACTGACAACGCTTCTAAGCCAGTCGCCAGTTCACCGGTACTCAGTGAGGCGCTTTCACAGCCCCTGATACCCGCTACTTCTGATTCGCAGGCATCTACTGAGACCCATTCGGAGGCAGGTATGCCGCGAGATGCTTAAATTATGGAACACGTGGATGTCTCTGCCCTAGATGGGTCCAGAGCCACTGTGCAGGCACCAGCTTCTCAGGGTGTTTTCAGACCTACAGATTTGTATGTTAGACTGACACCATCTTCAAAACTATGGGCAAAATCTAAATCTATCTCTAAAAAACTGACGCCTGGGCCACGTGCAGGCCCTGTGCCTAAAAAACAAATGATCAAAACGGCTGAAGATTTAATTACTCTGATCAGGGGTAGTCAGTCCCCTCTTTCTAAGAGGCCTAGGCAAGACATTGATTATGAATCTTCTGAACAGGATTCTATTTCTACTGACTCTTCTAATGAACAGGATTTGTCTATACCTACTTATGAGGACTCTGATGCAGAAGATTCCATTCCTTCTGCTTCCCCCTCCTGAGGATTTTTCTTTTGGGGAAACTTTACATACCTTAAGGGAACATTTCCACTGGGAAAATCAGGATTTCTCTGAATCTAAAAAGAGACCTAGGGATTTTCTTCTTCCTCGGCATAGGTCTTTGGCTATACCTCCTGTTCTAGACATTGTTGATTGTTTTCTCAGAATCTAGTATGGCTCCTGATTCTCTGCTTCCGGCTCCTTGTAAGCCAGACAGATACTACAGGGTTCCTGAATCCCACAAATTCCTTTTCAAAAATCCTATTGCAGATCCTGAAACCATTTCTAGGGTCTCAAGGGCATTAAGGTCTCTACTGCTAAAAATCCTACCCCTTCTGATAGAGATTCCAGGGCGCTGGATAGATGGGGTAAGAAGGTTTACACTTCTGCAACCTTGGCAAACAGGGCTTTAAACTGTCAATTTCATATGCTTAAATATCAACAGCATATCATGGGACTGCTTAAACAGAAAATGATTATTTCTGTGTGGAAAATAAAGATTTACAGGATTTAATGCATTCATCTGAACAAGTTAGAAAACATACTTTGCAATGTGGTTTTGATTCTTTGGAGGCCTCTTGCAGGCTGCTGTAACTGGGTCTGTGCTAAAAAGGCATGCTTGGCTCAAGGAGCAAACTCTGCCTGATCATGTTAAAGCAAAATTGTTGGATGCTCCTTTACAACAGGACCGTCCCTTTGGTAATAAGGCTGAAGAAGTTTTAAAAAAGATGGAAGATGAAGCTAAATCTATGCAAACTGAAAGATTTCTTACATGTGCAAACTCCAAGATTTAGTAGGCACTGGCCTACTAAGAACTGGTTCTTTCCAGTTCCTTCGAGATCCACTCAAGTCAAACCCAGACATTCCAAAGGCTCCAGGTTTCAGTCACAAGGGACTTTTAGAACAAAACAATGGGGTGCCTCCACCTCCAAATCTGGAAACAACAAGGCACGTCCCTATGGTAAACAGTCTCAATGACTTCCCTCTAAACTCACCAAGCACTTACCTTTTAGCCGCCCCTTTGGGGGGAAAACTGGCACTTCATGCAAGAAACTGGCAACTTATAACCCAGGACAAATGGGTTTTAAATATAGCATCCCAGGGATACAGATTTCATTTCCACACATTGCCAATCCCAAACGGATGGCCAGACCTGCCCCCAAATCAGTGGGCAGAGGCCCAGAAACAAGTACTGTCCCTCATGAACATGGGGCTATTCAGCCAGTACCAGAAGAGGAAAAGGGACAAGGTTTCTATTCCAGACTTTTCCTGGTACCCAGAAAAGACAAATCATGGCGTCCAATTCTGGATTTATCTACTCTAAACACATTTCTGGACATTCCAAAATTCAAGATGCTGACTCTTCACCAGGTACTTCCTATGCTAGGCAAAGATGCCTGTTTGGTAACTCTAGACTTAAAAGCGGCTTACCTGCATATCCCAATCAGGGAATGTTGCAGAAGATACCTCCGCTTCAAAGCAGACTACTTGCATTACCAGTTCTCTGCACTGCCCTTTGGCTTATCTACTGCGCCCCAGGGTCTTCACAAAGTGCCTGGCTCCAGTAATTGCATTTTGCAGGCAAAGAAATATTCAAATATATCCATACATGGACGATTGTCTAATTCAGGCAGCAAACAAGGACTTTCTTCTAAATTCTATAATTATAAATTCTTCTGCATCTGGCATTTGTAAAAAGGGTTTTAACTTGTCTAGGGTACACCGTAAACGAAAAGAAATCACAACTGGTACTCTCTCAAAAAATTGCATTCCTGGGTGCAAGCTTGAATACAACTGCCCAGATGGCTTACCTTATGCCAGAAAAGCAAATTCATTTGGTAACTTACTTCAAACAGGTGGCCACAAAAACCCTGCTATCTGCAAGACAAATTCTGCAAGCATGGCCTCCTGCATTCTTCTAATTCCATATGTAAGACTGCATATGAGGAAACTTCAGTGGTACTTAAAAAGTTTATGGAGTCAACATTGTTACAGCCTGGAAACAATGATTCCTATCATACTTTGCCTGCAACTAGAGTTCTTATGATGGGCAGAGGCCTGCCGTCAAAACAAGGGACTGCCATTCACTCCTCCCTTTGCTGCCCAAACCCTTACTACAGACGCATCAGACTATGCTTGGGGGGCTCATCTGGCAGGGAAGTGCATTTAGGGCAAATGGAGCCCAAATCAAATGCACCTTCATATCAATCAGAAAGAGATGCTAGCTGTACAGAATGCACTGACAGCCTTCAAGGACTACCTACATCCAGGACAATTAATGATAGACAACACTACAGTTATGTGGTACATAAACAGGCAGGGGGGTGCACACTCCTACCCCCTTTGCAGACTAGCCATGGCATTGTGGAACACGGCCTTGACCTACCAAGTACAAGCTCAATTCCTGCCAGGAAAGCTGAATACTCTGGCAGATGAGCTAAGCAGAAATCTCATGGACCCACACGAATGGAAACTGGAACCACAGAATTTCGACATGTTGACACGCAAATGGGGGGAGACCAGACATAGATCTTTTTGCCTCACCCCAGAACTATCAGATGGACAAATTCTGCACAAGAACTCATCACAAAAAAAGCCTGGAAAGTTGGATGCTCTATCATTCAGCTGGAAAAACCTATCAATCTGTGCTTTTTCCCTTTGCCTCTGCTCTCCAAAGTTCTACTAAAAGTCGAACAGGGCAAACCAAAAATGATTGATTGCTCCAGACTGGCTTCGCCAACACTGGTACCCACTCCTGCGCAATGTCTCACACCTTCCACCGTGGCACCTGCCTCAGACACCTTTCTTAGTGTCTCAGCAGAACAACCAAATTCTGCACACTCCGCTCCAAACTTTGAATCTTGCAGCGTGGCTAATTATTTAAATTCACCCTTAGCATCCCTCAGCAAACATGTGATGGATGTAATTTTGGAGGCGAGAAGGCCTAGTACCAGAAAATCTTATGCTGACAAATGGAAAAGATTCTGTGCCTGGAACCAATCACAAGGAATAAGCACAGAAGTGCCCAATATTCCTCAGATTTTACAATACTTAACTGAGATGCTTAACAAGGGCCTGTTCTTTTCTTCCATAAAAATCCATGCCTCATCCATTTCAGCTCATTACAACACAGAACCATCCCCTCTTCTCTCATCCTCTGCTAAATAGTATCTCAGAGGGGCCAAAAACTTAAGACCACCCAGGAGAGCTCCAACCCCTGCCTGGGACCTCAGTTTTGTATTGGAAAAACTCACTCTCCCTCCTTTCAAGCCAGCTGTTACTGCAGACTTAAAATTTCTCTCCTGGAAAACAGCTCCTTTTAGCAGTCACTTCAGCTAGAAGGATTTCTGAATTACAGGCTCTTAAGGCAGTGGAGCCTTTCATTATTTTTCATGTGGACAGGGTGTCTTTCAGGACCAATCCGTCCTTTATGCCTAAGGTGGTATCCAGTGTGGCTCTTAATCAGACCATTCATTTGCCAATTTTCTTTCCCAATCCACAGAACAAGGGGGAGCGGATTCTGCATTCATTGGATGTACACAGACAACTTAGATTTTACTTAAACAGGACAAAATTTCTAAGAAAATCTGAACTACTGGTGGCATTTGCTGCAGGAGCAGAGGGAAAGGCTATTTCAAAGCAGACTGTTTCCAAATGGATAAGCCATTGTATTAATTTCTGCTATATGCACCATGGTAAAGCTATCCCCCAGGGGATCAGATCTCATTCCACCAGGGCTGCATCTACTTCTACAGCCTTTCTCAGAGGTGAGCTGCTACCTGGAGCTCAGTTCATACCTTCACCAAACATTACCATGTACCTTTCTTCTCTAAATCCAGAGCTGGCTTTGCCACTGCTGTTTTGCAGGGCCTTATAGCTGGTCCTAATGCTGTATAAATCCATCCTCCCAACCTTAGCTTTGGGAATCTTCCCAAATGTAATGACTGCAACAGTGAAACACTAAGAACATAGTACAGTTGTGTACACTTACCATAAATGTAGATGTTAGAGTGTATTCACTGTTGCAGTCCTGGTTACCCTCCTTCCAGCCCCCTATTTTTCTGTTACTATGCCTATACTTTCTTTTACTATGCTTAAAATCCTTTTTGGTGTATTTGCTTTTGTTTGGAGATATATATATATATATATATATATATATATATATATATGTATGTATAGGCACCTGACATCTAGGGCAAGAAAAACTGATGTAATGGCATCTGCTCCATGTTTTATACCCCTGACGTCATGTAAGAAGGGACAGCAACCGACCTAGGACCCAAGACTTTGTTAATCAGGCCAACTGAGGGCAACCTGCCAGCAGATTACCCAAATGTAATGACTGCAACAGTGAATACACTCGAACAACTACATTTATGGTAAGTGTACACAACTGTACTTTCTTCAATCACATTCCTCTTTCTCTGTGTTTCCCTGTACCATTCCTGTTTGAGTCAAGGTCACCTAAGACTCATGGGTTCTTTCCATAATTCACCAGGATTTTGAATTCTTTCCCCCCTTTTTGGGCATTCCTCAGCCTCCTCAGGAACAACTGCCCTCGCAGAGGGGAAAGGGGTTGTACTCCAGAATGTTCTTGGCCCTGAGGAAAGAAGGTACATGAAGACCCATTCTGGATCTTGCTCAGCTCAACACCTTTTTGCAAATCCCTTCCTTTCGGATGCTATCCATTTAAACCTTGTTTCCTTTGCTGCTTCCTCAAGATTTTCTATTTGCCTGGATCTCAAGTATGCTTATCTACACATTCCTATTTATCCCCTTTTTAGGAAGTTTTTATATTTGTGTTTCCAGGCATATTCAGTTCTCTGTTTTGCTCTTTGACCTCTCTACTCTATCAAGGGTCTTCAACCAAATGCTTCACTCCTGTGGTTGCTTTCTGTAGACTGAGGTGGATGCAGGTCTTTCCCTATTTGGATGACCTGCTTATTTAAGCCTCCTCTCAAGAGATCTTATATCAGCATCTACACTTTACCATTTTACTCTTGCAAGGCCTGAGGTTTACAGTGAATTTCCAGAAGTCTTTCCTGACTTCTTCTCACAGTCATGTTTTTCTGGGTTGTAGAATCACGACTGTTCCAATGCGGACATCCCTGCTTCCTCCCAAGGCCTTAACTCACTGATGTTCTTCATCTCACATTGCTGCAGTCCTAACACTTGGGTAGTCCGCTGTCCTCGGTCGGCCCGAATATCAAAGTATAAGGCTGACGTCGGTCAGGGCGCATTTGACTGACGTCAGGACGTCAGGGTACAAATGCGCATGACCGACGTCATATCCTCAGTCTTTTTTGCCGCATGGTCCGATGCAGAAGCAGTATTGCAAGTGCCGGTTGGCGTTCTGAGATTTTTCGATTTAGAAGTTTCAGACCGAGTTCAAAGTTGGCTAAGTACCGCGTTGGGGAATATTTTAGTTTTTTCTTGCCTCAGTCATTTACCGGATGTCAGAAAAAGTTAATAATTGCATTTCTTGTGGGAAACAGATACCGCATAGAGATTATCATACTTTGTGTATTCCTTGCTTAGGGCCTGAGCACGACGTTGTTGGCTGTCGCTCTTGTGCTAGATTTAATAAACGCACTATAAAGAGAAGGTTGGATTGTGCAAGGTTAGTCTTTGGGAAGCGGTGCAACTATAAAATGCCGTTGGATGCTCCGATGCCCGCTTCTTCGAAGAAGCGCAAGGACAAGGCAGTTAAGCCTAGGCTAGAAGAACCGTCTATACCAGACGCCGGTTCTTTAGAGGTGTCGGTGGAGCCGGTGGCTCCACCGGAGGTTTTTTTGTGTTCCCAGGGTGAGACCTTATTATTGCAGGATGTGGCCTCTCAGGAGACTAGTCAGGCTGAGGGGGCTTCTCATCTTACTATACTCCCCTCCCTTCCCAAGGTGGCTAGGCCCTCTCCTTCTGTTTCAAAGGCTTCCCCCAGGGGCAGGCCAGGTTTGGCTTCAGTTGGTGTTACCCCTAGCTCCTCAGGTACTGTGCCCAAGAAGCATATGCTTAAAATGGCAGAAGATTTGATTACTTTGATTAGGGTTCTATGCCCCTCCTGATAAGAGACCTAGGGTGGATCCTGAGCTGGGGTTTTGAGCAGGCTTCAGATGTTTCAGAGTCTTCGGCTGAAGACTTGCAGGAGTACTCTCCTTATTCTGATTCTGATGTGGATGATTCTACTCCTTCTGCTGCTACTCCTGAGGATTTTTCTTTTTCAGAAACTCTTCATTCCATGAGGGAGCATTTTAAGTGGGAGGGTCAGGACTTCTCTGATTCCAGGAAAAGGCTTAGGGAATTTCTGTTTTTACCCCAGCATAGGCCTTTGGCTATACCTCCTGTTTTGGATGTAGTGGAAGATGTTTTTACAGAAGCTTCTCTTAATCCTGATTCTTTGCCTCCTGCTCCTGTTAAGCCGGATAGGTATTACAGGGTGCCTGAAGCTCATAAGTATCTTTTTAAGAGTCCTAGGGCAGACCCAGAAACTGTTAGCCAGGGGCCTAAAGGTGTTAAGGCTTCTGTTGTTAAGAATCCGGTTCCTGCAGACAAGGAGGCTAGGGCCTTGGATAGATGGGGAAAGAAAGTCTATACTTCTTCCACTCTTGCTATGAGGGCTCTGAATTGCCAGTTTCACATGTTGAAATACCAAAATTATCTCCTTTCACTATTGAAGTCTAAGGTTGATGCTCTGGCAGTAGGTATTGATTGTAAGGAGTTGCAAGATTTAGTGCATGTTTCTGAACAGGTGGGTAAGCATTCTTTGCAATGTGGTTTTGATGCTGTACAGGCCTCGTCTGGGGTGGCTGCCACTGGGTCAGTCCTTCAGAGGCACGCCTGGCTGAGGGATCAGAATTTGTCTGAACATGTTAAGACAAGGATTTTAGATGCTCCTTTACAATCTGACGTGTTGTTTGGTCCTCCTGTTGAGACAGTTTTAAAGAAAATGGAAGACCAGGCTAAGTCTATGCAGACTGTTAAAGATTTTTTGCAGGTCCAGCCTCCAAAGTTTAGTAGAAATTGGCCTACTAAAGGGTGGACGATCCTTCTTATGGTTCACAGTCTAGGGGTAGATCTAGACGTGGTAAGGGCAGAGCCCAGGGCTCTTTCAGGCCTAGAACAGGGAGTTCTCCTGCACAGGCTTCGGTGAGGGCAGGGGTCAGTCCTTTCGTCAGCAGACCCAATGACCTACCTTTTCAGCTGCCAGAGCCTGCTGCCTGGCAGCACCTTTGGGAGGAAGGTTGGCACTTTTCAAAGAAAATTGGAGTTTAATTACCCAGGACAGATGGGTATTGGATATCATTCACCACGGCTACAGGTTTTATTTCCATACCTTGCCTCCTTTCAAAGGCATGCCAGACGTTCCTCCTCCACAAAGACTAGAGGCTCACAAACAGGTTTCTCTGTTGCTCCAACTAGGGGCCATACAGCCGGTCCCTCTGCCAGAAGTGGGCCTAGGATTTTATTCTCGCCTGTTCCTAGTACCAAAGAAGGGGAACACGTGGAGACCAATTTTGGATTTATCTGTCCTCAACACTTATCTGGACATTCCCAAGTTCAAAATGTTGACGTTGCAGCAGCTTTTACCTCTGCTGGGCAAAGATCATTGGATGGTAACTTTGGATCTCAAGGAGGCTTACCTTCATGTTCCTATCAGACTAAGTTGCAGAAAGTATCTGCGTTTTCGAGCTGGGACTTCTCACTATCAGTTCTCTGCATTGCCCTTTGGCTTATCTACTGCCCAGAGTGTTCACGAAAGTTCTGGCTCCAGTGATAGCTTTCTTCAGACTAAAAGGAATACAGATCTATCCTTATTTGGACGACTGCCTAATTCTGGCTCAAGGAAGAGAAGAGCTTCTTCATCATTTGGATTATGTGATAGCAGTGCTAAGATGCCTAGGGTATTCTGTGAACGAAATAAAGTCCAGTCTAGTACCCTCTCAAGACATGTGCTTTCTGGGTGTGAGACTGAATACAGCATCTCAGATGGCCTTTTTAACCCCGGACAAACAAAAGAGTCTATCCCTTTACTTCCATCAACTATCTCATCAGTCCGGGCTGACTGCAAGGACAGTCCTTCAAGCCTTAGGGTTCATGGCATCTTGTATTCTGGTGCTTCCCAATGCCAAACTGCATATGAGGAAGCTACAATGGTATCTCAAAAATGTATGGACACAGCACTGCCAGGGTCTAGACACTGTCATTCAAATAATACCTTGCATTCAAAAGGAATTTTTGTGGTGGGCTCAGGAATGTCACCTAAACAAGGGACTCTCTGTGACCCGGCCAGAGGCGAGTCAGATTTTAACGACAGATGCCTCAGACAACGCTTGGGGAGCTCATCTAAATGGAAAGTGGATACAAAACAAGTGGCCTGTCAGACTACAACATCTACATATCAACATGAAGGAGATGTTAGCAGTCCAGTTTGCATTAATTGCTTTCAAGGAATTGCTTCTTCCAGGGCAGGTGTTGATTCTAACAGACAACACAACTGTCATGTGGTACATCAACAAGCAAGGGGAACGATTCTTATCCTCTATGCAGGCAAGCAATGATTTTGTGGGAGACTGCTCTCAGTTTACAGCTCAATCTTCAGGCAAGGTTTCTGCCAGGAGCACAGAACTCCTTAGCAGATGTGTTGAGCAGAGCAATTATGGATCCCCACGAGTGGAAATTGGATCCTCATGTATTTCAGAAATTGACAGTGTCATGGGGAACTCCAGACATAGATCTGTTCGCTTCTCCACTAAACCATCAGCTGCCAAAGTTTTGCACAAAAGGTTTCATCCCACAGCTTGGAAAGTGGATGCTCTTTCTTTCAATTGGAGCAATCTTCATGTATATGCCTTTCCACCTCTGCCTCTCCTCCCAAAGGTACTTCTAAAGGTCAGACAGGACAAGCCAAGGATGATTTTAATAGCTCCGGATTGGCCTCGACAACACTGGTACCCATTACTGAGAAGTCTGGTACAGAAGCCTCCATGGCCTTTGCCTTCGATTCCACACCTGTTGTCGCAGGAGGACAGCCATTTGCTAAATGTCAAGCTTCACTCTCTGCACCTAACAGCCTGGCATATTCTGTTTTGAACCAAAGTGGGCCTCCACTTCCTCAGCAAGTTTTGAATGTTATTTTGGAAGCTAGGAGGCCTAGTACAAGGAAAGTGTACGCAGACAAATGGAAGAGATTTTTGTTTTGGAGTGCAGCAAAAGATTTTGATGTTTCTGAGCCTAATTTGAGTGTGGCTCTTCAATATCTTACTGAGTTACTGGACAAAGGTTTGTCTTTCTCTTCTATTAAAGTTCATGCTGCAGCAATTTCAGCTCACTATGATTGCAATCCACCATTGTTTTCTCATCCTTTGTTCAAGCAGTTTCTTAGAGGGGCAAAGAATATAAGACCCCCACGAAGAGCTCCTACTCCTGCTTGGGATCTCAATTTTGTGTTGGAGAAACTCACTCTACAACCTTTTGAGCCTGCAGCTACTGCTGAGTTGAAATATTTATCATGGAAGACTGCTTTTTTGTTGGCCATTACCTCTGCAAGAAGGGTTTCTGAATTGCAGGCCCTTATGGCAGTTGAGCCTTTCTTGATTTTCCATAAGGATAGGGTATCATTACGTACTAATCCTTCCTTTATGCCTAAGGTGGTTTCTACTGTGGCTTTAAACCAAACTATTCATTTGCCTACTTTTATGCAAATCCCCAAAATAAAGGGGAAAAGATTTTGCACACTTTAGATGTCCACAGGCAGTTGCGTTATTATTTGGACAGAACTAAAGGGTTCAGGCAGTCTCAGCAGTTGTTTGTTTCTTTTGCCTTGAGTTCTCAGGGCAAGCCTGTATCAAAACAAACTATTTCTAAGTGGATTGGGTTTTGCATTGCTTTCTGTTATTCCCATCATGGCAAGGAGATTCCAGCTGGGATTAGGCCTCATTCCACTAGGGCTACTGCCACTTCAACAGCTGTGTTGAGGGGAGTGGCAACCAAGGATATTTTGGAGGCAGCTACTTGGAGTTCTGTGCATACTTTCTCTAGGCATTATCACCTGCCACTTTACTCTAAGTCCAGGGCTGGTTTTGCCACTGCTGTTTTGCAGGGCATTTTGGCAGCTCCTGCTTCCTTGTAGTTAGCCATCCTCCCTTTCCTCTGCTTTGGGATTCTACCCAAGTGTTAGGACTGCAGCAATGTGAGATGAAGAACATAGTACAGTTTTGTACCTACCATAAATGTAGATGTTCAAGATCCACATTGCTGCAGTCCAATTACCCTCCTCCTTCCCCTCTGTAGTTAGAGGCGGTTGTGTGGGTTGGGTTGTACATTTTGTGTATATTGTATATATTGTACATATAGTTAGTGCAGGGGTGGTTGGTTGGTTGTTTGCTGTCTTTTGGTTTTGACCTTTATTTTTAGGGTCTTCTGACATCTGGGGCAAGAAAAGACTGAGGATATGACATCGGTCATGCGCATTTGTACCCTGACGTCCTGACGTCAGTCAAATGCGCCCTGACCGACGTCAGCCTTATACTTTGATATTCGGGCCGACCGAGGACAGCGGACTACCCAAGTGTTAGGACTGCAGCAATGTGGATCTTCGAACATCTACATTTATGGTAGGTACAAAACTGTACTTTTTCTTTCATTCTGTTCTTCCCCTGGCTTCAGTCACAGCCAGAGAATTTCTGTGAGCTTTGGGTTACATGGCTTCCCACCAGTCCTTTGCCCCTCTAGCCAAACTCCACAAGAAGCTTCACTGGTTTCTAAAGTCATTGTGGATTCAACATTCTCATCCTTTAGATTTTCTAGTTCCTCCTCTTCATGCCTCAAGCTGGAACGTCATTGGTAGATTCATCAGTTGTCCTTCAGCCCAGGATTTCCTTTTCAGTTTCCAATCCCATCTAAGAACTTTTCACAGATGGTATCGGACATGGGAGGCCTCCTTCAGCCCTTTGAAGTTACCATGCGTTGGCCACTCTGGCAAAAGAAAGACTGCATCACTGTCAGAGATGAGAGAACTTCTGTCAGCTGTTCAGGATGTTCTTCGTGTTTCACTGTTGCAGTCATCACATTTGGATTATCTGCTTGCAGTAGCCCTCAGTCAGCCTGATTTGCGTTGGTTGCTGTCTTATTTTCTGTGACGTCGGGTAGTCAGGGGTATAAAACATGCAGCCGACGGCATTACATCAGTCTTACTTGCTGTGCGGTTCCCGAAGCAGAAGCCATTCGCAAATGCCAGTTGACTCCTGAAATTTTCGATGTTCATCGTGTTACCCTGCTGCAGTCATCACACTTGGGTTATCCTGTCGTCAGGCGGTCCCGCAGTCTGCCGGAATTCCAAAGTCTTGGTCCCGCGTCGGTTGCTGTCACTTCTTCCCTGACGTCAGTGCGCCAGGGGTATATATATTGCAACCGACGCCATTTTCTTCAGTCTTTCTTGCCGCGCAGTGCCCGAAGCAGAAGCAGTTCGCAAGTGCTGGTCGGCCGACTCCTGAGATTTTCGAATTCGAATTTCAGACCTAGGTCTTCTATAAAGCTAAGTACCCCGTTGTGGAAACTTTTCATGCCTCAGACCGATGTCAGAAAAAGTTAACAATTGTATTTCTTGTGGGAAGCAAATACCTCATAAGGATTTTCATTCTTATTGCATACCTTGACTAGGCCCAAACCACGACGTCACTAGTTGTTGTTTTTGTTCTAGGTTTAATAAACGTACTATTAAAAGATGCTTTGATTTCGCATGACACTACTTCGGTAGAAAATTTAATTACAGTATGCCGTCGGAGCAACCGACTACCGGCGTGCACAAAAAACGCAAGGATAAGGACAGACAGCCCAGGCCAGATTCCGAAGCCTCGGCTGGTCTGGTCTCCGGTCCTCAGTGAGGCTCCGCAGCCCCTGACTACCGCAGATCTGGAACCCAAGACCGCTTCAGAACTTTTGACGGAATGTACCAGGCCAACGCAACTATTTTGTTCAGGCCCTACAGACGACATTGCTGATAAAGATGTCGGTGCTGCAGAAACGCCATCGGTTTCTGAAGGCGTTTTCAGACCGACGACACTCACCATTAAAACATATCCTAAGACAAAGACTCCTGTTAAATCTAAAAGGACTGCACTTCAGTCCCCTGTTCAAGGCCCCATGCCTAAGAAACAGATGCTCAAAATGGTTGAAGATTTCATCTCTTTAATCAGGGGTTCCCAGCCTCCTCCTGACAAAAGGCCTAGACAAGAGGAAGATTATGCATCCTCTGAACAAGTGTTAATTTCTTCAGCCTCCTCTGAAGACCAAGATTACTCCTTCTCCCCTTATGAAGATTCTGATGCTGAGGATTCCATTCCCTCAGCTTCTCCTCCTGAAGACTACTCCTTTGGGGAATCTTTACACACTATGAGGGAACATTTCCACTGGGAAGGTCAGGACTACTCTGACTCGAAGAAAAGTTTCAGAGAGTTTCTTTTACTCCCCCAGCACAGACCACTTGCCATCCCACCCGTGTTAGACATTGTGGATGATGTTTACTTAGAATCCAGTTTGAACCCAGACTCTCTCTACCTCCTGCTCCGGCCAAGCCTGACAGATACTATAGAGTGCCTGATTCCCACAAATTTCTATATAAAAGTCCTGTTGCTGACCCAGAGACAATCTTCCAGGGTCACAAAGGGGCTAAGGCTTCTATGGCTAAAAATCCTGTACCCTCTGAAAGGGATTCCAGAGCGCTAGACAGGTGGGGGAAAGGTTTACACCTCAGCCACTCTAGCTATGAGGGCACTAAATTGCCAGTTTCACATGCTTAAGTATCAGCAATTTCTAATCTCTCAGTTAAAGCAAAGTATCACCACTCTCCCTCAACAGTCTGAATTGAAAGAAATGCAGGATCTGTTGCATGCAACTGAACAGGTGGGCAAACACACCTTACAATGTGGGTTTGATTCTCTGGAGGCCTCCTGCAGAGCAGCTGTCACTGGGTCTGTTATACGTAGGCATGCTTGGTTAAAGGAACTAACTCTGCCTGATCGTGTTAAAGCAAAGCTTCTAGATGCTCCCTTACAGCAGGATGTTCTTTTTTGGAGGTAAAGCAGAAGAAGTCTTAAAAATGGAGGATAAGGCAAAATCTATGCAGACAGTCAAAGATTTCTTACAGGTACAGCCCTCTCGCTTCAGCAGAAACTGGCCAACAAAAAATTGGTCCTTTCCAGCTACTGACAGACCATAGAGGGGTAAAATACAGATGTCCAAGAGGCAGAGGACAACCACAAGCCCAGAACAAACTTTGCCAATGGGGCACTACAACACAGAAGGGAGGAGAAGACAGGTCCCAATCTACCAGAAGGCAAACTCAGTGACTTGCACCTCATCCGGCCAAGCAACTCTCTCTTGGCAGCCCCCTTGGGAGGAAAACTTGCACTTTTTTCAGACAACTGGCACATTGTCACAAAGGACAAATGGGTCCTAGACATAATTTTATGAGGATACAGATTCCATTTTCACACCTTGCCAATGAAAAGAGGAATGCCAAACCTGCCACAAAATCAATGGACAGAGGCACAAAAGCAAATTACAGCTCTCATGGACATGAGAGCCATTCAACTGGTACCTACTCGAGAGCAAGGTCAAGGATTTTACTCAAGACTCTTTCTAGTGCCCAGAAAGGACAATGCCTGGAGACCTATTCTGGACCTTTCAATTTTAAACACATTCTTACAAGTACCCAAATTCAAGATGCTAACACTACAGCAGCTTCTTCCCATGTTGGGCAAGGAGGCCTGGCTAGTAACGTTGGACCTCAAGGAGGCATACCTGCATGTCCCTATCAGACAAAGTTGCAGAAGATACCTCCATTTCATTGCAGGTTCAACCCATTACCAATTCTCTGCACTGCCCTTTGGCTTATCTACTGCGCCCAGAGTCTTCACAAAATGCCTGGCACCAGTAATTGCTTACTGCAGACAAAGAGGAATTCAAATATACCCATACCTGGACGACTGCCTCATCCAAGCAGAAAGCAAGGACATTTTCTTACATCATCTGGCTTTTGTAAAACCTCTACTAAACTGCCTGGGGTACACAGTAAACGAAAAGAAGTCAAAACTAGTACCCTCACAAAATATGACATTCCTGGGTGCCAGCTTGAACACAACGGCCCAGAAGGCTTACCTGACGCCAGACAAGCAACTATAACTGACTCAATATTTCAAAACAATGGCAACAAAGACCCAATTAACTGCAAGAATAATTCTGCAGGCTTTGGGCTTCATGGCATCTTGCATACAACTAATACCATTTGCAAAGCTGCATATGAGGAAATTACAGTGGTACCTAAAAAGCGTATGGTCTCAACACAGCCACAGCTTGGATACAATATCTCTCATTCCGTGCCTACAACAGGAGTTTCTATGGTGGTCACAGGCATGTCACCTCAACAAGGGTCAGCCGTTCACCTTGCTCCCAGCCAGGCAAACTATCACAACAGATGCATCAGACTACGCCTGGGGGGCACACATGGCAGGACAGTGCGTTCAAGGCGTATGGACTGCAGATCAAACTATCTGCACATCAATCAAAAAGAAATGCTAGCTGTACAGAAAGCTCTGACAGCCTTCAAGAATCTATTACATCCAGGACAACTTACAATAAAGACGGACAACACCACAGTAATGTGGTACATAAACAAACAATGGGGTACTCACTCCTACCCTCTATGCAGGCAAGCAATGATCTTATGGAACACAGCTCTGGCTTACCAAATTCAGTTGCAAGCTCAATTCCTGCCAGGAAAGAACAACACATTGGCAGACGACCTCAGTAGAAACCTCATGGATCCCCAAGAGTGGAAACTAGATCCACAAGTATTTACAATGATAACTCAAAAATGGGGGCCTTCCAGACATGGACCTGTTTGCCAGTCCTCAAAACTATCAAATAACAAAATTTTGTACAAGGACACTTTACTATCAAGTTTGGAAAGTAGACGCACTCTCTTTCAGTTGGAAAAACCTGACAGCATATGCCTTCCCTCCATTGCCTCTCCTCACAAAGGTGCTTTTGAAAGTCAAAAAGGAGAGACCACGATTGATTCTCATAGCCCCAGACTGGCCACGCCAGCACTGGTACCCACTATTGAGAAATATGGCTCAGGGCCTACCTTGGATCTTACCACAAATTACCCATTTGCTCACACAACAAAACAATCAGATTCTTCACAGCCAATTCAAAACCTTAAATCTGGCTGCATGGCAAATCACCTAAGCATCCAGCCAGCTCCTCTTTCCCAAGCAGTTATGGATGTTATTCTGGAAGCTAGGAGGCCAAGCACCAGGAAGGCTTATTTGGACAAATGGAAAAGGTTTTGTGCCTGGAACCAATCTAAAGGCCAAGACACATTTCAGCCTCACATGCCTCACATTCTGCAGTACTTAACTGAGATGTTGCACAAAGGACTTTCCTTCTCCTCCATTAAAATCCATGCTTCAGCTATTTCAGCCCGCTACAACACGGATCCACCCTTATTTTCACATTCACTTCTAAGACCGTTCCTCAGAGGGGCAAAAAACATTAGGCCCCCCCAGGAGAGCACCTACACCAACATGGGACCTCAATTTTGTTCTGGAAAAACTAACGCTACCTCTCTTTGAACCAACTTTCTCTGCAGATCTTCAGTTCCTATCATGGAAGACTGCCCTGCTGCTAGCAATAACTTCAGCTAGAAGAGTCTCAGAGCTGCAGGCACTAATGGCAGTGGAACCTTTCCTCATTTTTCATCAAGACAGAGTTTCTCTACGAACTAATCCTTCATTATGCCTAAGGTGGTTTCCAGTGTGGCATTAAATCAAACCATCCACTTACCCACCTTCTTCATAAATCCACAGAACAAAGGTGAGAGACTCCTACATTCCTTGGACATTTACAGGCAACTTCGTTACTACTTGGACAAAACTAAGGCTTTCAGACAATCTGACTAGCTCTTTGTTTCCTATGCTACAGCTTCACAAGGGAAGGCGCTTTCAAAACGAACCATTTCCAAATGGATAGGACATTGCATACGTTTCTGCTGTACCCATCATGGAAAACCAGTTCTTGCTGCCATTAGGCCCCACTCTACCAGGGCAACAGCTACATCTACAGCTTTTCTCAGGGGGGTTCCAACCAAGGAAATTTTGGAAGCTGCAACTTGGTGTTCAGTACACACCTTTATCAAACACCATCACTTACCACTTTACACTAAGACTAGGGCAGGCTTCACCACTCCAGTTCTGCAGGGCCTTATAGCCTCCTTCAACCCTCTATGATTCCTCCACCCATCCTTAGCTTTGGGATTCAACCCAAGTGTGATGACTTCAGCAGGATAACACGATGAACATAGTACAGTTTTGTACCTACCATAAATGTTGATGTTCGAGTGTATACCCTGCTGCAGTCCAGGTTACCCTCCCTCCATCCCCTCTGAACTAACTGGCTAAAATCTCTACAATACCTTCCTGATGTATTTGCTTATAGCTGGAGAGATTTTGTGTTTGTGCAAAATTTACTCAGTTTGGTACTAATTACTGACCACCTGTTTTTGGGGGCACCTGACATCTGGGGCAAGAAAAACTGAAGAAAATGGCGTCGGTTGCAATATATATACCCCTGACGCACTGACGTCAGGGAAGAAGCGACAGCAACTGACGCCAGACTAAGACTTTGGAATTCTGGCCGACTGCGGGACCACCTGACTACAGGATAACCCAAGTGTGATGACTGCAGCAGGGTGTACACTCGAACATCTACATTTATGGTAGGTACAAAACTGTACTTTTTCCAGTTTCAGAACCAAAGTCTTCAACTAAAGCAAAGTACCACATTGGGGAAACTTTTTCTTGCTCTAAACCGATGTCAGTAAAAGTAAATAATTGTATTTCTTGTGGAAAGCAAATACCTCAAAGATTTCCATTCGTACTGTATTCCTTGCCTAGGCCCTGATCACGACGTACCTTGCTGTCTGTTTTGTGCCTTATTTAAACAACAAACTATTCGTCGTCTGTATATTTACGCTTCTAAATATTTTGGTACTCAATTATCCAGATATGTCTACGGTAAGCCATCTGACTACCGACATTCCGGAAAAACGCAAAGGTAAAGACAGAAACAGACCGCCTAGGTCCAAAGCTGCCGACGACGCTTCTCCTAAGCCAGTCGCCAGTACTCAGTGAGGCGCTTTCTCAGCCCCTGATACCTGCTACTTCAGATTCACAGGCGTCTACTGACACCCATTCGGAGTCTGGTATGCCATGAGATGCTTCAACTGTGGAATCTGCGAATGTCTCTACCTTGAGTGGGTCCGGAGCCGCTGTGCAGGCACCGACTTCTGAGGGTGTATTCAGGCCTACTGACTTGCATATTAAACGAACGCCATCTTCTTCTTCAAGGTCTAAAAATCGAACCATTCCTAGAAAACCGATGCCCAGACTGCATGGTCAGTCCTCTATGCCTAAAAAAAAAAAAAACAAATGATAAGAATGGCTGAAGACCGTATTACTTTTTTCAGGGGAAGCCAGCCCCCCACCCCCACCCCCTCCTGAGACCCAGGACTGAGTTTGCTTATGATACTTCTGACCAGGATTCTGAAATTTCTGTTTCCTCTGATGACCAGGATTTACCCTTATCTACCTGTGAAGATTCTGATGTTGAGGACTCTATTCCCTCTGACCCCCCTGAGAGGATTTCTGTTTTGGTGAAACCTTGCATACTCTTAGGGAGCATTTTCATTGGGAAAGTCAGGATTACTCTGATTCTGAAAAGAGGCTTAGGGATTTCTTACTCCTTGCCCCAGCACAGGCCTTTAGCTATCCCTCCTGTACTAGACATTGTTGATGATGCCTTTTTCGGAATCTAGCTTGGCCCTGACTCCTTACCTCCTGCTCCCAGAAAACCTGATAGATATTACAGGGTTCCTGACTCAAGTTCCTTTTTAAAAATCTTACTGCTCTTCCTGAGACCATTTCACAAGGACCCAAGGGCATTAAGGCTTCTATTGCCAAAAATCCTACCCCTTCTGATAGAGACTCCAGGGCGCTGGATAGATGGGGTAAGAAGGTATACACTTCTGCAACCTTGGCCATTAGGGCCTTAAACTGCCAGTTTCATATGTTAAAGTATCGGCAGCATATTATTGGATTGCTTAAACAGAAAATGATTCCTGATTGTGCTGAAAATAAGGATTTACAGGATTTAATGCATTTTGCCGAACAGGTTGGTAAACATACTTTGCAATGTGGTTTTGATTCACTAGAGGCATCTTGCAGGGCTGCTGTCACTGGGTCTGTACTTAGAAGGCATGCTTGGCTTAAGGTGCAATCCTTGCCAGATCATGTTAAAGCTAAATTACTGGATGCTCCCTTAAATCAGGACCGCCTTTTTGGCAACAAAGCAGATGTTCTTAAAAAGATGGAGGAAAAAGGTAAATCTATGCAAACTGTTAAAGATTTCCTGCAAGTACAACCTCCAAGATTTAGTAGGCATTGGTCCTCTAAGAATTGGTCCTTTCCTGCCTCTTCCAGGCCTTCTCAGTCCAAACCCAGATCCAGCAGAACACCCAGGCTTCAGTCCCAGGGTACGCACATGACTAAGCAGTGGGGGGCTCCCACTTCCAAATCAGGGAGTAGTAAGACTCCTCCCTATGGTAAACTGTCTCACTGACTTAACTTTAAAACTTCCAAGCACTTCTTAACTGACTGCTCCTTTAGGGGGGAAAGATTGCTCTCTAGCCAAAAAACTGTGAACTCATTACACAGGACAAATGGGTTTTAAATATAGTTCCCAAGGATACAGATTTCACTTCCACACTTTACCAACCCCAAACGGTTGGCCAGGTCTACCCCCAAATCAGTGGGTAGAGGCTCAAAAGCAAGTAGTCTCTCTGTTAAGCATAAAAGGCTATTCAAACTGTACCAGAAGAGGAAAAGGGACAAGGTTTCTACTCAAGACTTTTCCTGGTACCCAGTAAAGGCAACTCATGGTGTCCTATCCTGAACCTGTCTACCTTGAACACCTTTTTGGTGATTCCAAAATTCAAGATGCTAACTCTTCACCAGTTGCTTCCTGTGCTAGGCAAAGATGCCTGGTTGGCAACACTCGATTTAAAGGTAGCCTACCTGTATATCCCAATCGGGGAATCTTGCAGAAGATACCTACGCTTCAAAGCAGGCTACATGCACTATCCATTGCCTGCACTGCCCTTTGGCTTATCTACTGCGCCCAGGGTATTCACAAAGTGCCTAGCTCCAGTCATTGCATTTTGCAGTCAAAGTAGTATTCAAATATACCCATACCTGGACGATGGTCTAATTCAGGCAGAAAGCCAGGACATACTTTTGAATCATCTGGCATTTGTACAAAAGGTGCTAACTTGTCTGGGGTACACCATAAACGGAAGGAAACCACACCTGGTCCCCTGTCAACAAATTATATTCCTGGGAGCAAGCTTGAATACAACTTCCCAGATGGCTTTCCTCACGCCAGAGAAACAAATTCATTTGACAACCTTCTTCAAACTAATGGACACAAAATCCCTGCTGTCTGTAAGGCAAATACTGCAATCCTTGGGTTCATGGTCTCCTGCATTCTTCTAATTCCATATGCAAGACTGCATATGAGGAAACTACAGTGATATCTACAAAGCCTATGGTGTCAGCATTCTCAGGATCTAGAAGCAATGATTCCTATCATACCTTGCCTATGGTTAGAGTTCCGTTGGTATGCAGAGGCCTGCCACCAAAACAAGGGACTACCATTCACTCCACCACCTGCTGCCCAAACCCTAACAACAGATGCATCATACTGCATGGGGGGCTCACTTGGCAGGGAAGTGCATTTAGGGCAAATGGAACCCAAGTCAAATGCACCTGCATATCAGTAAAAAAGAATATTAGCTGTACAAAATGCTCTGACAGCCTTCAAGGACCACATTCTTCCAGGACGGTTAATGGTAAAGACGGACAACACCACTGTTATATGTGGTATATAAACAAGCAGGGGGGGTACCCATTCTTCCCCCCTCTGCAGACTAGCCATGGCTCTGTGGAATACAGCCTTGAGCTACCAAGTGCATCTATAGGCTCAATTCCTGCCAGGAAAACTAAATACACTGGCAGACTAAGCAGAAATGTCATGGACCCACATGAGTGGAAACTGGAACCAAAGACTTTCAACATGACAAACAAATGGGGGAGCCCAGTTATAGACCTGTTTGCCTCCCCCCAGAACTACCAATTGGACAAATTTTGCTCAAGGACTCCCACAAACAAGCTTGGAAAGTGGATGCTCTGTTCTTCAGCTGGAAAAATCTATCAGTGTATGCCTTTTACTTCTCTGCCTCTCCTCTGCAAAGTGCTACTAAAGATCAAACCGGACAAACCAAGGATAATATTGATTGCACCAGACGGGCCACGCCAACACTGCTACCCCCTCTTGCGCAGTGCGTCACTGCTGGCTCCATGGCATCTGTCTCAGACCCCTACCCTGATGTCCTTCAAGGATGCATCTGCAGTCCTAACAAATGGGTTGTCCTGGCCTCAGGCAGCCCTTCGGTCGGCCGGATTCCAAAGTCTGGGTCTGGCCTCGGCTGATGTCGCACTTCACCCGACGTCATAGCTGCAGTTCTTCGGGTATAAAGGTATCGGCCGACGCCATTTTCCTCAGTCTTTCTTGCCACGTGGCGCCCGAAGCAGAAGCTGTTCGCAAGTGCCGGTCGGTCAGAACCAGAGATTGCTACTACCGAAGACTTCTAAAAAGCTAAGTACCCCGTTGGGGACTCTTTCTTGCCTCAGCCGATGTCAGAAAAAGTGAATAACTGTTTAACTTGTGGGAAACAAATACTTCATAAAGATTTCCACTCTTACTGCCTACCTTGTTTAGGCCCAGACCACGACGTAGCAGCTTGTCTAGCCTGTGCTTCCTTCAACCGACGAACACTTAGACGTCGGTCGGAGTTTGCAGAGGAGTTTTTCGGCTCCGCTTTTGCTTATATCATGCTGTCGGAGACTCCGACTTCACATATAGCTAAAAAGCGTAAGGAAAAGGACCGACACTCGCGGTCCGCGGTTTCGGCCGAAACCGCGGCTAAGCCTACCGCGAGTGTCTCTGTTTCGGCTGAAGCCGAGTCCGCGGTTCTTCCTTCGGCCGAAAGCATGCCTCCTTCTACCGAGGCCTCTTCCAGCTTGGCTGAATCTGCTACTGAAAATCTACCTGCTCTTACTGTTTCTCAGGATTTGTCAGATACTATCCCCTTAGATGTATCTACTCCTGCACGTGGAGCTGCTAGGCCCCCTGCATCCATGTCAATTAAGGCCTTTGCCAGGACTAAAGCAGCTAAATCTTCAAAGGCCGTGCCTGCTAAAGCCCCCTCTCACAGGCCTAGCTCTAGTGCTCAAATGCTTAGTCTAGCAGAGGATCTCATTTCTATGATCAGGGGAACCCAGTCTCACCCTGACAGGGCCTCACCCACCTCCAGAGAAGAGGCTTAGAGCAAAGCCCCCTGAGCCAGTTTCTTCAGATTATTCCTCTGATGATTCAGAAAATACAAATCCTCCAGAGGGCCCTTATTCTCCATATGAGGACTCTGATGCAGAGGATTCCATACCTTCTGCCTCTCCTCCTGAGGAATTTTCTTTTGGGGAAACCTTGCATGCTATGAGGGAACAATTTCAATGGCAGGGCCAGGATTTTTCAGACTCTAGGAAAAGGCTTAGGATCTTTTTGCATTTACCACAGCATAGGCCTTTAGCTATTCCTCCAGTACTTACAGTTGTTGATGATGCATTTAATGATGCTTGTACTTCCCCTGACTCACTGCCTCCGGCCCCTGCTAAGCCCGACAGATACTACAGGGTTCCGGACACACATTATCATTTGTATAAGGCTCCTATTGCAGATCCTGAAACTATTTCACAGGACCCCAAAGCTGTAGCAGTTGCCTCTGCCAAAAACCCCCTCCCCTCTGATAGAGAATCTAGGGCATTGGAGAGATGGGGTAAAAAAGTTTATACTTCTGCTACTCTTTCGGCTAGGGCCTTAAACTGTCAATTCCACATGATTCAGTATTAGGAATTTCTGTTAGATCAGCTCACTAAAAAACTGTCCTCTCCTGAACCTTTAGACCGTAAGTCCCTTCAGGATTTGGTGCATAACACTCAGCAGGTCAGTAATCATTCCTTAAAATGCGGCTATGATGCACTGGAGGCTTCCTTTAGATCAGCTATGACTGGTACAGTAATCAGGAGGCATGCATGGATAAAAGAACAATCCTTACCAGACCATGTAAAGTCAAAGCTTCTAGATGCTCCCATGGAAAAGCACAGTTTGTTTGGTTCCCCTGCACAGCAAGTGTTGAAGAAGGTGGAAGAAAAAGCTAAATCTGTCCAGACAGTCAAGGATTTCTTACAGATCCAGCCTCCGAGGTTTAGTAGGAACTGGCCTTCCAAGAATTGGTCCTTTCCAGACACCACCAGAGCACAGAGAAGCAGAAATAGACGCCCTAGAGGCAGAGGTCAATCCAGAGGTGCCTACAGGGGACGTCAGTGGCAGCCTAACAGTCAGAGAACTACTGCCACAGATCCAGCCACTACCACTTCTACAGGACAATCACAGTGACTTGGCTCTGAAACCGCCCACCAGGGAACAACTGGCAGCACCCTTAGGCGGAAAATTAGCCTTATTTTCAGTAAATTGGCATTACATTACAGGGGACAAATGGATTTTACAGACAATAGACAAAGGCTACAGGTTTCACTTCCATACTCTTCCAAGGAAGAGAGGAATGCCAAACCTACCTCCAAACCAAAGGACAAACGCTCTACAGCAAATAGACCACTTACTAAGGATGAGAGCTATAGAAAAGGTACCGGCTATGGAACAAGGACAAGGATTTTATTCAAGGCTTTTCCTAGTACCAAGAAAGGAAAAACAATGGAGACCTATCCTCGACCTGTCCGCTCTAAACACATATCTCATTGTTCCAAAATTCAAAATGCTGACCCTACATCAACTTCTTCCCATGCTGGGCAAGGAGTCTTGGCTGGTGACTCTGGATCTCAAGGAGGCATACCTGCACGTCCCCATCGACCAAATTGCAAAAGATACCTCAGATTTCTTGCAGGATCAGAGCATTATCAATTCTCAGCATTGCCTTTGGCTTATCTACTGCCCAGAGTATTCACGAAATGCCTGGCATCAGTAATTGCTCATTGCAGGCTTCAGGGAATTCAAATTTATCCATACCTGGACGACTGCCTGTTACAAGCGGACAGCAAAGACAAATTAACAAAAGATTTGAAAAGGTTATTCACCTGCTGCAAGCCCTGGGATACACAGTCAACACAAAAAAGTCAAGGCTGATACCATCCCAAAGGATAACCTTCCTGGGTGCAGAACTGGACACATCAAACCAGATGGCATTCCTCACAGCAGAAAAACAGAAGCAGCTACCACTCTATTTCATGGCATTAACAACGCAGAACCAGCTTACAGCAAGGAAAATCCTGCAAGCCCTGGGTTACATGGCATCCTGCATAATATTAATTCCACATGCCAGACTACATATGAGGAAGTTACAATGGTACCTGAGGAATTTATGGTCTCAGCACAAGCACAGCCTAGAAACCAAAATTCCAATAATTCCATGCCTGAAGCAAGAATTCCAGTGGTGGGCCCAGGCCTGTCAATTGAACAAAGGACTGCCCTTCCACAGGCCTCACCCAAGCCAGACTATCACCACGGACGCCTCAGACCTCGGTTGGGGGGCACACATGGTGGACAAGTGCATACAAGGCTTATGGACTCCAGACCAGATGAACCTACACATAAATCAAAAGGAGATGCTGGCAGTAAAACAGGCAATTCAGACATTCAGACCATTTCTACAACAGGGTCATTTGCTGATAAGGACGGACAACACCACAGTTATGTGGTATATCAACAAACAGGGAGGCACACATTCATATCCTCTATGCCGGATGGCAATGGACCTCTGGAATGTGGCCCTGAGCCTCAACATTCAGCTCCAAGCCATATTTGTGCCAGGAAAAGAAAATATACTAGCAGACATCTTAAGCAGAACCACCACGGATGCCCACGAATGGATGCTGCATCCAGACATCTTCAAAACCATCACAAGGAAATGGGGACTGCCAGAAATAGACCTGTTCGCATCCCCACACAACCACCAATTGAAAAATTCTGCACAAGGACATACCACCCACTTGCTTGGAAGGTGGACTCCTATCCTTCAGTTGGGAAAACCTGACAGCATATGCATTCCCACCTCTTCCTTTGATGCACAAAGTGCTACTGAAGATCAAAGAAGATCACCCAAGGATCATCTTGATAGCTCCAGATTGGCCGAGGCAACATTGGTACCCGCTACTGAGGAGTATGTCCCGGGAACACGCATGGCCTCTACCCCTAATACCTCTACTGCTAACACAGAACAACTTCAAAATCCTGCATCCAAAATTGAAAACACTGCAGCTAGCTGCTTGGAACATTACATAAGGAAAAATAACCCAGATTTATCTCAAAGGGTTAAAGACATTATCTTGGAGGCTCGCAGACCCTCAACAAGGAAAACTTATTCAGCAAAATGGAAAAGATAACTCATTTGGAGTGCAACAAAAGGAGTAGATGCATCATTGGCAAACATAGCTAACATCCTGGAATACTTAGCAGAGCTTTTCCACAATTGTCTCTTACTCCTCCATTAAGATTCATGCATCAGCAATTTCAGCAGAATACAACATGGATCCTCCAGTCTTCTCTCAACCTCTACTCAGGCAGTTTCTCAGAGGAATTAAAAATGTAAAGCCACCAAGGAAACCACCATTGCCTACATGGGACTTGAACTTTGTGTTAGAAAAGTTGACACTCCCCCCTTTTGAACCAGCAGCAACAGCAGAATTACAGTACTTATCTTGGAAGACTGCATTCCTGCTTGCAATCACTTCAGCTAGAAGGGTTTCTGAATTACAGGCTTTAATGGCAGTACAGCCCTTCCTTATCTTTCATCAGGATAGAGTGTCCATGAGAACTAATCCTACCTTTATGCCTAAGGTGGTCTCCAGGGTATCATTAAACCAAGCAATACACCTACCAACATTCTTCCCCAACCCACAGAACAGGGGGGAAAGATTGCTGCATACCTTGGATGTGCACAGACAATTGCACTACTACCTGGACAGAACCAAGAACAATAGAAAAACTGACCAGCTTCTGGTAGCATATGCAACAGGAATGGAAGGAAAAGCAATTTCAAAGCAAACAATCTCAAAATGGATAGGAAATTGCATTAGATTTTGTTACTCTTTTCATGGAAAGGCAACTCCAGAAAACATCAGACCTCATTCCACAAGGGCTACAGCCACTACTACAGCTTTCTTACGAGGAGTGGCTACCAAAGACATTTTAGAGGCTGCTACTTGGAGCTCCGTGCATACATTTGCCAAGCATTATAATCTACCTTTATACTCCAGATCCCGAGCAGGTTTTGCCACTGCTGTTTTGCAAGGGATCTTAACTACACCATAAACTCTTAGTGCCTCCTTAGTGCCTCCTCCCCAGTTTGGCTATGGTATTCTACCCATTTGTTAGGACTGCAGATGCATCCTTGAAGGACATAGTACAGTTTTGTACCTACCATAAATGTAGATGTCCAAGAGGTATGCATCTGCAGTCAGGATTACCCACCCTCCTTCCCTTCTGTGGTACTCCTAGGGTATTTGCCCATCTTGTAGCTAGCTGGGGGATCTATTATGGTGTATTTGTTTGTATATATGTATATACATGTTCATTTCTATTTGCTCTCTATTGTTTGGAAACATTTGCATTTATCCAAATTTAGCCTTCCTAGAGGGCACCTGGCATCTGGGGCAAGAAACACTGAGGAAAATGGCGTCGGCTGATACCTTTATACCAGAAGAACTGCAGCTATGACGTCGGGTGAAGTGCGACATCAGCCGAGGCCAGACCCAGACTTTGGAATCCGGACGACCGAAGGGCTGCCTGAGGCCAGGACAACCCATTTGTTAGGACTGCAGATGCATACCTCTCGGACATCTACATTTATGGTAAGTACAAAACTGTACTTTGTCACAGCAGGAGAACCAGATTCTGCACCCTCAGCTTCAAACCCTGAACCTGGCAGCCTGGCTAATTACCTAATCTCTCCATTACCATCCCTCAGTAAACAAGTGTTGGATATCATTTTGCAGGCAAGGAGGCCTAGTACTAGAAAATCTTATGCTGAAAAATGGAAAAGATTCTGTGCCTGGAACCAATCTCAAGGGATGGGCACAGCAGCGCCCAACTTACCTCAGATTCTTCAATATTTAACTGAGATGCTTCACAAGGGCCTTTCTTTTTCCTCCATCAAAATTCACACCTCAACCATTTTAGCTCATTATAACACAGAACCACCCCTCTCTTCTCGTCCAGTGCTCAAGCAGTTTCTCAGAGGGGCCAGAAACATAAGACCACCCAGGAGAGCTCCAGCCTGGGACCTTAACTTTGTATTGGAGAAACTCTCTTCCTCCTTTTGAGCCAGCTGCAAGTCCAGATTTAAAATTCCTTTCTTGGAAAACAGAGTTCCTTTTAGCAATCACTTCAGCAAGAAGGGTTATCTGAATTACAGGCCCTTATGGCAGTGGAGCCTTTCAGCATCATCCATGCGGACAGGGTGTCCCTCAGAACCAGTCGCTCCTTCATGCCTAAGGTGGTATCCAGTGTGGCTCTTAATCAGTCCATTCATTTGCCAACCTTCTTTCCTAATCCACAGAACAAAGGAGAACGGATACTGCACTCGTTAGATGTGCACAAACAACTTAGATTTTACTTGGACAGGACTAAACCTCAAAGGAAATCTGAACTGCTGGTGGCATTTGCTGCAGGGGCAGAGGGGAAGACTACTTCAAAGTAAACCTTTTCTAAATGGATAAGCCATTCTGCTATAAGCACCATGGAAAATCTATCCCACAGGGGATTAGACCCCATTCAACCAGGGCTGCATCTTACCTCTACAGCCTTTCTCAGTGGTGTCCCTACCAGGGACATCCTTGAAGCTGCTACTTGGAGTTCTGTACATACTTTCACCAAGCATTACCATTTCCCAATTTTCTCTAAATCCTGAGCTGGCTTTGCCACTGCAGTCTTGCAGGGCCTTATAGCTGGTCCTAATGCTATCTAAATTCCTCCTCCCATCCTTAGCCTTGGGAATCTACCCAAATGTGATGACTGCAAGAGTGAAACACGAAGAACATAGTACAGTTGTGTGCACTTAGCATAAATGTAGATGTTAGAGTGTATTCACTGTTGCAGTCCTGGTTACTCTCCCTCCAGCCCCCCTGACGACTTTTGGCTATACATCTACTCTCCTTTACTATGCTTAAAAGCTTTTTGGTGTATTTGCTTTTTTGTTGGAGGTATAACCTTGTGTGTGTGTGTATATGTATACATGTGTGTGTGTGTGTATGTGTATATATATATATATATATATATATATATATATATATATATATATATGTGTGTGTATATATATATATATATATATATATATTTTTTATTTTATTGCTTCCCATTAGGAGGGCACCTGACATCTGGAGCAAGAAAAACTGATGGAATGGCGTTGGCTGCATGTTTTATACCCCTGACTACCTGATGTCACGCAAGATGAGACGGCAACTGATGCAGGACCCAAGACTTTGTTAATCAGGCAGACTGAGGGCTACTGCAAGCACCCCAAATGTGATGACCAACAGTGAATACACTCTAACATCTACATTTATGGTAAGTTTACACAACTGTACTTATTTCATTCTCTCTCTTCCAGGGCCCCTCACGATTCTCAGAGACGATGCACAATGATGTGGTATGTCAACAAGCGAGGGGGAAAAGGACTTACCTGCTATGCAGGTTAGCTCTTCAGGTTTGGGACCTGGCTGGTCCAGTATCTGGTGATGCTTCTGGCAATTTACATTTCCTCAGATCAGAACATAGTGGTAGGTTCTCTGAACAGGTCCATAAAATTATCTCATGAGTGGATGCTTCACAGGGATGTATTTCTGGACATTTTCCAACAGTGGGGTACTCCTCAAGTAGATCTATTTGCCTCCCCTCTGAACAGACAACTTCCTCTATTTTGTCTCAAAGTCCCTTGCCCTCTGGCTTGGAAGGTGGACGTCCTGTTTTTCTTGTAAGAGAATGTTTCTTTATGGCTTTGCTCCTCTTCCTGTTATTCCAAAAGTTCTGGTCAGAATTTAACAGGATGCTCCCAAAATCTTGCGGGTAACTCCCTTTTGGGCCAGATGACATTGGTTCCCTCTTCTGCATCTTGCTAAAATCAGTCATCACAAGTTACCAGACAGAGTGGACCTACTCATCCAAGACGAGGGCTCTCTTATTCATCCCTACCTGTCCACTCTTCAGCTGATATTGTGGGTGATAAGATTTTGATTCCATATAGACATCTTTCTTTCTGAGGATGTGTGTTAGGTCCTGCAGGAGAACAGGAAACCCACTATTAGGAAATCCTACTTATCCGAATGGGAGAGGTTTTCTGTTTGGTGTGTTTCTCGTAACCTGGATCCACTTTATATGGATGTTCCTTTGGATCCTGTTATCTTTGTGAGTTGTTCAGTGCTGGGTTGACTTACTTTTTGGTTAAGGTCCACTTATCAGCCATTTCTGCTCATCTGTCTTTATATTACCTCTTTTACCTTCTAGATTAGAAGCTAATCAATTCTTTAAAGGCGCCCTTTATCTTAGGCCTCCTAGGAAGCCTGTTTTTCCTCCCTGAGATCTTAATTTTGTTTTAGAAAAACATGACCCAGGCTCCTCAGCTTCCTTGCAGCATTGCTCTTGGAAGACTGTACTTTTGTTAACCCTTACTTCTACTTGATGGGTGTCTGAGCTTCAAGTCCTTATGGCTTGTCCTCTGTTTTTGGTGTTTCATAAGTACAGGGTGTCCCTTTGTAGAAATCCTCCTTTTTTTTGTCCAAGGTGATGAACGAGTCGTCATTTAATCAGTCTATTCATTTGCTCACTTTTTTCCCTTCTCAGCAATCTTCCAGTGAAAAGGAGCTGCACACATTGGATATGCATATACATCTTGGATTTATTTTAATAAGACTAAGACTTTATGTAAATCTGATCAGCTTTGTTTCCTTTTATCCTAGGTCCATAGGATTGGCTGTGTCTAAGCAAACTGTTTCTTCTTGGAATTCTAAAGCCATTTCTTTTTATTACTTTCATGGTAATGGCCTTCCTTCTATTAAGGCTCATTCTGCTAGAGCTGTGGGTTCTTCTAGTGCTTTTTTCAAGGGTTTGGATACTAATTCTTTTCTTGAAGCAGCTACCTGGACTTCTGTCTGTACTTTTACCAATCACTCCAAGTTGGAAGGAATTTCCAGAGCTGATGTTGCTGGGACCATTTTTCATGGCCTTCTAGAGAGCTCTGCTGGTCCTTGCTCTTCCCAGTCTGCTTCCTGGGCTTTGGCACTCTCCCTAGTGTAGTTGAATACTGCAACAGTGAAATGGAAGGACATAGTACAGTTGTGTAAAATCTTACATAAATGTAGATGTTTCTCTGTTCAGTACTGCAGTTTTTACTCCCTTCCTCCATCTCCTAGTCCATTTCTGTTGTGGATATACCGAGTGCTTTTCTTTTTCTTGGGTTGATGTTCCTGTTGGGGCTGTCATTTCTGAGGATGGTACAGCCAGACATCATCTTTATGCTCTGCGCTTCACAAGGAGCATACATGTGATGTATGGGGATCCTTAAAGCAACCTAAATGCTTTGGTGTACTGGCTGGATGTTGGGCCCCCTTGGCAGGGGATTCCTAGTGCAATGGGGATCCAGTATCTGTTTTCCTGGGATGACATGATCGACAAACCACGATGCTTTGCCAGAGATGGCCTGCACTTGTTGCCCTTTTGATTCCGGATATTGGCTAAGGCTCTTGCCACCCCTATAGTGCCTTTTTTAGGCAAGATTCAGTTGACAAATTCACCAGCGTAACCAGTACAAGCAAGCAAAATCTGAGGGTAATGCAACTTAATGCTAGAAGTCTAAACCACAAAATGCACTCACTCGAGGCACTCCTTAAAATGGAGAACATTGACATCTGTGCAGTGACAGAGACCTGGTTCAAGGCTCCAGAGAGCACCCCTGCATTACCAGGCTATAATTCATACCACACCTTTCGGCCACCTAACCTGGACCGAAGCACTAAAAGTGGTGGCGTGTCCATATTCATTAAGGATATCCACACCTCCAGGCTAGTTTCTCAGCATAATGCATCCGTGATTATCCAAGTGCAACTAACTGGGCATGACTGCAATCCAAATTGTAGCTTGCTACAGATCTCCCACCATGCCCCAGGATTTCCACTCCTCATTTCTTGATACACTGGAAAATATTAGGGTGCAACCTTACACCTCTAACAATGGGAGATTTCAACTACCCCAACATTAACTGGGAAAGCTACACTTATGTACCAAATCTTGTGCTCAACATTTTCTGGAATTCATAAATTCCAACGCCTTGGATCAGATGTTCTTTGTGTTTCACTGTTGTAGTCATTACATTTGGGTAATCTGCTGGCAGGTTGCCCTTAGTCGGCCTGAATTCCAAAGTCTTGGGTCCTGTGTCGGTTGCTGTCCTCCTCTTCCATGATGTCAGGTTGTCAGGGGTATAAAACAAGCAGCCGATGCCATTTTTTTAGTCTTTCTTGCCGCGTGTTGCTCGAAGCAGAAGCAGTTCACAAGTGCAGGTCGGCCAACTCCTGAAATTTTCGAACTCTAGTTTCAGAACCGAAGTCTTCACTAAAGCTATGTACCCCGTTGGGGAAACTTTTTTCTTGCTCCATACCGATGTTAGAAAAAGTTAATAATTGCATTACTTGTGGGAAGCAAATACCTCATAAGGATATCCATTTATACTGTATTCCTTGCCTAGGCCCTGATCATAATGTGCCTAGATGTTGGTTTTGTGCTAGATTTAGCCAACGCACTATTAAGCATCGGTAGATCTTTGCCTCAAAATATTTTGGAAACCGATTTAACTATCCTGAAATGTCTGATAACAATCCAACTACTGGAGTACACAAAAAATGCAAAGAAAAGGACAGACAGACCGTCGAGGTCCAAAACTGACAAAGTTTCTCCTAAGCCAGTCACCAGTTTGCCGGTACTCAGGCGCTTTCGCAGCCCCTGATACCTGCTACTTTCGAGTCGCAGGCCTCTACCGAGACCCATGTGGAGTCCGGCACGCCGTGAGATTCTCAAAGTATTGTACCCATGGATGTCGCTCCCTTGGATGGGTCCGGAGCCACTGAGCAGGCACCGGCTTCTGAGGGTGTATTCAGGCCACAACATTTTTATATAAAACCGATGCCAGCTTCAAAATCAAAGACAAAGGCAACTTCTAAAGCTTAAAAAACGATGCATGAGCCACATGCACAGGCCTCTATGCCCAAAAAGCAGTTGATCAAAATGGCTGAAGACCTAATTACCTTGATCAGGGGTTCCCAACCCCCTCCTGATGAGGCCTAGGCAAGACACTGATTATGAATCTTCAGATCAGGTTTCTATTTCTTCTGATCAGGAATTATCTATACCACCCTGTGAGGATTCTGATGCAGAGGAATCTATCCCATCTGCATCTCGTCTTGAAGATTATTAGTTTGGAGAAACATTGCATACTTTGAGGGAGCATTTTCACTGGGAGAGTCGAGATTTCTCAGAATCAAAAAAGAGGCTCAGGGATTTCCTCCTTCTCCCTCAGCATAGGCCTTCAGCCATACCTCCTGTTTTAGACATTGTGGATGTTGTGTTTTCGGAGTCAAGCTTGACTCCAGACTCCTTACCTCCAGCTTCTTGCAAGCCAGACAGATATTGCAGGGTTCCTGACTCTCAAAAATTTTTATTTAGAAACCCTACTGCTGACCCCGAAACTATTTTGCAGGGTCCAAAAGGTGTTAAGGCCTCAACAGCAAAAAATCCTACCCCCTCTGACAGAGATTCCAGGGCACTGGATAGATGGGGAAAGAAGGTTTATACATCTGCAACCTTGGCAATTAGGGCCTTAAACTGCCAGTTTCATATGCTCAAGTGTCAACAACATGTTGTGGGATTACTGAAACAGAAAATGATGTTGATTTCTGAATGTGCAGAAAATAAAGAATTGCAGGAATGATTGCATACAGCAGAACAAGTTGGAAAGCATACTTTGCAATGTGGTTTTGATTCCTTAGAGGCCTCCTGCCAGGGCCGCAGTTACTGTTTCTGTGATTAGGAGGCATGCCTGGCTAAAAGAGCAAAATTTGCCTGATCGTGTTAAAGCTAAATTGCTGGATGCACCTTTACAGCATGATACTCTGATATTAAGGCAGAAGAGGTTTTAAAGATAATGGATGACAAAGCTAAGTCTATGCAAACTGTAAAAGACTTCTTAAAAGTGCAGCCACCAAGATTCAGTAGACACTGGCCTACAAAAATTGGTCCTTTCCTGTGTCCGACAGAGCTCAACGGTGCCCTAAAGGGTCTAGATACCAGTCACAGGATTCTTACAGGTCAAAACAATGGGGTGCTTCTACCTCCAAATCTGGAGGAAATAAAGTGCAACCCTACAGTAAACAGTCTCAATGACTTCCCTCTGCCATCACCAAGCACTTATCTTTTGGCAGCACCCATAGGGAGAAAATTAGCACTTTATGCTCAAAATTGGCAGTTAATAACCCAGGATAAGTGGGTGTTAAGGACAGTATCTCAGGGATACAGATTCCACTTCCACAGTCTGCCAAAAAATCAATGGGCAGAGGCACAGAAGCAGGTTACGTCCCTCATGGATATGGGGGCTATTCAGCCAGTACCAGAACAGGAAAAAGGACAAGGTTTTTATTCAAGACTGTTCTTGGTACCCAGAAAAGACAAGGCCTGGTGCCCATTACTGGATTTATCAATTTTTAACACATACCAAAATTCAAAATGCTAACTTTGCAGCAGCTTCTGCCCATGCTGGGCAAGAATGCTTGGCTGGTGACATTAAACCTAAGAGAGGCATACCTGCATATCCCAATAAGGGAATCGTGCAGAAGATATCTACATTTCATGGCTGGATTTATGCATTACCAATTCTTTGCACTGCCCTTTGGCTTATCTACTGCGCCCAGGGTCTTTACAAAGTGCCTGGCACCAGTAATTGCATTTTGCAGACAAAGAAGTATACAAATATATCCTTACTTGGACTGCCTCATTCAAGCAGAGAACAAGGACATTCTTCTTCAGCATCTGGCATTTGTGAAAAGGCTTCTAACATGCCTAGGGTACACAGTAAATGAAAAGAAATGACAACTGGTACCCTCTCAAAAGATAACATTCCTGGGTGCAAGCTTGAATACAACTGCCCAGATGGTTTTCCTCATGCCAGGCAAACAAAGGCAACTGACTACTTCAAATTGATGGCAACAAAAATCCAGTTATCTGCAAGACAAACTCTCTGCAGGCCTTGGGGTTCATGGCATCCTGCATTCTACTGATTCCATATGCAAGACTGCATATGAGGAAACTACAGTGGTACCTAAAAAGTTTATGGAGTCAACATTGTCACAGTCTGGAAACGATTCCTCTCATTCCCTGCCTACAACAGGAGTTTCTGTGGTGGGCAAAGGCATGTCACCAAAACATGGGATGGGCTTTCACTCTACCCCCTGCCAGCCAAACCTTAACAGACGCATCAGATTATGTATGGGGGGCCCACCTGACGGGAAGATGCATTCAGGGCATATGGACCCCAAAACAAATACATCTGCATATCAACCATAAAATAATGTTATCTGTTCAAAATGCCCTGACAGCCTTCAAGGACTTACTTCATCCAGAACAACTACTGATAAAGATGGACAACACCACAGTTATATGGTATATAACTGCAATATGTTCCCCGTTGTACAGAGCCCAATGAAGGTTGTCCCACAAGCGTAGAGGTAGATATTTCACAAGGTCAAGTAGACTCTTCAGTCCAGAAGTAACAAACACCAATTTTATTGATAAAATGCAGTGGTTCCATTAAGCGCTTTCATTTCCAAAGGTACGGAAACTTCCTCAGAAGTGGTATATAAACAAGTAGGGGAGGCACGCACCCATTACCCCCTTTGCAGACTCGCCATGGCACTGTGGGAACACAGCCTTGACTTACCAAGTACATCTTCAAGCTCGATTCCTGCCAGGAAAGCAAAATACTCTGGCAGACGATTTAAGCAGAAACCTTATGGACACTCACGAGTGGAAACTAGATCCACAAGTCTTCAGCTTGATAACAAAGAAATGGGGGGAGCCCAGACATAGACCTATTTGCCTCTCCTCGGAATTATCAACTGGAAAAATTCTGCACAAGGACTTATCACAGACAAGCATGGAAAGTGGACACCCTATCTTCAGTTGGAAAAACCTATCAGTTTACGCCTTTCCTCCTCTGTCTCTTCTTCCAAAGGTCGTACTAAAAGTCAGACAAGAGAAACCAAAGATGATACTAATTGCCTCGGACTGGCCCTGCCAATACTGGTACCCAATCCTAAGGAACATGTCTCAATTCCCAGCTTGGTACTTGCCTCAAATACCTCACTTACTGTCCCAGCAAAACAATCAGATCCTGCACAATCAGCTCCAAACACTGAACCTGGCAGCATGGCTGATAATGTAGTTACTCAAACAACAACTCTCACTAAAGCTGTGGCGGATGTCATTTTGGAAGCCAGAAGGCCTAGTACTAGAAAATCTTATGCTGATAAATGGAAGAGTCTGTGCTTGGAATCAAGCACAAGGAACTGACACAGCAGAGCCAAATATTCCTCAGATTTTACAATACTTGACTGAGATGCTTGACAAAGGCTTATCTTTTTCATCAATAAAAATCCATGCCTCTGCCATCTCGGCTCATTACAACACAGAGCCACCAATCTTTTCTCATCCGTTACTAAAGCAGCATCTTAGAGGGGCTAAATATTTAAGGCCTCCCCAGAAGATCTCCAATTCCTGCATGGGACCTCAATTATGTGTTGGAAAAGCTCACCCTGCCTCCATTTGAGCCAGCTGCTACTGCAGATCTAAAGTTCTTACCATGGAAAACAGCTCTGCTCCTGGCAATTACTTCAGCAAGAAGGGCCTCAGAGCTACAGGCCCTCATGGCTGTGGAGCCTTTTATCATATTTTACCCAGACAGGGTGTCCCTCAGGACCAATCCTTCATTTATGTCTAAGGTGGTTTCCAGGGTGGCTCTTAACCAAACTATTCATCTGCCAACTTTTTATCCAAATCCGCAGAACAAGGGGGAGTGGATTCTGCATTCCTTGGACGTAGACAGACAACAAAGATTCTACTTGAGCAGACCTAAAGCTCTAAGAAAAACTGAGCAGTTACTAGTGACATTTGCTGCAGGATCAGAGGGCAAGACTATTTCAAAGCAGACTATTTCAAAGTGGATAAGCCACTGCATTCTTTTCTGCTATTTACACCATGGCAAACCAGTGCCCAAGGGCATTAGGTCTCATTCCACCTAGGCTGCAGCTACATCAGCAGCTTTTCTCAGGGGAGTACCAACCAAAGACTTTCTAGAGGCTGCTACTTTGAGTTCTGTTCACATTTTTACAAAGCATTATCATTTGCCTCTCTACTCTTAAGTCCAGGGCAGGCTTTGCCACTGCATTTCTGCAGGGCCTTATAGCCGCCCCTAATGCAGTTTAGCTCCATCCTCCCATCCATAGCTTTGGGATTCTACCCAAATGTAATGACTGCAACAGTGAAACACGAAGAACATAGTACAGTTGTGTACACTTAGCATAAATGTAGATTTTCGAGTGTATTCACTGTTGCAGCCCAGGTTACCTGCCCACCATCCCCCTTTTATTGTGGAGTTTCTCTTTCCTTCACAATCTTCTGCAACCTTTGTGGTGTATTTGCTTGTAGATGAAGGTAATGTTTGTATTGTTACATGTATATATAGCTTATATATATATATATATATATATATATATATATATATATATATATATATATATATATATATATATACACACACATGTATATATATATATATATATATACATATATGTGCTACGTATTTGGGGGCACCTGACATCTGGGGCAAGAAAAACTAAAGAAAATGGCGTTGTCTGCTTGTTTTATACCCCTGATGACATGGAAGAGGAGACAGCAACTGACGCAGGACCCAAGACTTTGGAATTCAGGCCGACTAAGGGCAACCTGCCAGCAGATTGCCCAAATGTAATGACTGCAACAGTGAATACACTCGAACATCTACATTTATGGTAAGTGTACACAACTGTACTTTATCCACACCCCTACCAGGGGCAGCAATTACCAACATGGGCAACAGATGTTCCATACCAGAGGTCAGATCCTCGGTCAGATCCGACCACAAGCAAATTACCCTAGACATCCACATCCCACCCCCACTCCCCATTAGGGAAACCACCGTAAAAATATTTCTCCAAAGCCAACTTCACACTTTTTAAGACAGAAATGGAAAACTTCATGACACCCATGCTGACAGGCAGTAGAGGTACGACTGCTGAATCCTATACAACTGTACTTTATAAGCACTTAACACTAGTGCATGGATCATGCAATCCCTAACAGAACCAAGATGTTATCCTCCAAAAATAGGAAGCCAATCTGGTGGTGCCCTGCCATAAACAAACTCTACAACAGAAGAAAGAAACTGTTGCAAAAAAGAGTAAAATCCCATGATTGGAGGAACTCCGTGGTCAGCCTCAGTAAGAATCTGTGATCTTTTATAAAATCCTCCAAAGCTAGTTACGAAAACAAAATTGCCACTGATTCTAAAGACAACCACAAAGCATTCTATAGCTATGTCAAGGATCTCAATGGCAGCACTAAGATCTGCACTGAGTTGCAGCACAATGACACTAAATATACAGAACCAACTGATATTGCCAACATCCTGGCAGATAGGTTCAATGCTAACTTTACCCCTCTCTCATCCCCTAAAGGGCCCATCTCTATACAGGAAGAATGCAAAGTTCCTGTAATCACGGCTGCACCGGTAAAAACCACACTCTCCAAAGCCAAGAACACAACATCCATGGGACCTGACAACATCCCAGGCTGCGTTCTACATGAACTACAGAATGAACTGGCACCCCACCTAAGTACCATGTTCAGTCATAGCCTCACCTCAGGCTTTGTGCCCACTGAATGGAGCACAGCAATGGTTATCCCACTCCACAAAGGGGGAGCCACCACTGACCCCTGGAATTACCACCCCATTAGCCTGACTAGCCTGGTCTGCAAGGCTATGGAACGTATCATGAAACTTATAAACAATGACATTGGTAATCTCAAACTCTGGACCCTACCCAGTTCGGGTTTGCAAAAGGCAGATCACGTCTCCTAAACCTGATAGACTTCTTTGAAGTGGTCACCAAAGCTGTAGATGAGGGTAAGGTGGTTCACACAGCCTATCTAGATCTCGAAAAGGCTTTCGACACCATCTCCCACTCTGGAATTATAAACTCACTAAACTAGGTATAAATCCATATGTCACAAGATGGGTTGCCAACTGGCTCACTGACAGAAACCACACTGTGAAAGTAGCAGACTCTAAATCCAACTTCATACCAGTGACAGGTGGAGTACCACAGGGTTCAGTCCTAGGTCCTCTCCTGTTTGATATCTATTTCTCTGAAGTACAGGCTAACAATGTTTGCAGATGACTGCAAACTGGGAGCCATAATCAAAACTCCTAATGATGTGGACATCCTACAAAAGGGCCTCAATGAGACAGATGTCTGGTGTCAAAGCCATGGCCTCAAGATCAATGCCAAAAAGTGCATTGTCATCCCTTTTGGTAAAATCTCTGTACCCATGAACTGCCACATAGGCAGTTGTCTACTTAACACCAAAAGTGTGATAAGAGACCTTGGGACACAGGTGGACAGTAGTCTCTCCTTTGATAATCACATCGCCACAGTAGTCAGGAAATCCTTCTACGTGGCACACCTCGTCACAAAAGGTTTCTTATCCAGGAAAAGAGGTCATTGTTTCCCTCTACTCATCACTCATTAGACCCATTATAGAGTACAATGCCCCTTTTGGTATGTACCTCACAAGACATCTACAAAAAGTGGAAAGGCCACAGAAGTACCTCACAAAGAGGATTACCGGCCTCAAACAGATGCCCTACGCAGACATCTCAAAAAACTCCAGCTTTACTCTGTCGCATATCGCCTACTCAGAGGTGATCTCTGCCTAACATACAAAGCTATGTGAAACCCAGAGCTGTTGGACATGCTCCACTTAAAGAAATCCCAATCGCTCCGAGCTACACGCTCTAGGGACCTAAACCTTGTCACCACAATAAACAGAACATGCTGGAGGGATAGATTCCTGTCCCAGAGACTACCCATATTCTGGAGCAAACTACCTATCTTTATCAAACAAAGCTGCTCATTAGCACTCTTCAAGAAAAATTTTGATTGGATGGAAGATGGGAAATTCGCCCCGGGGATCACTTTTGTGGCTGTGCTTACGGTAAGATTTTACACTACAGTGACTGTTGCCATGTTCTTCATGTTTCACTGTTGCAGTCATCACACTTGGGTTATCTGCTTGCAGGTAGCCCTCCGTCGTCCGAAATACCAGAGTCGTGGGATTTCTGCATTGGATGCTGTCGCCTCTTGCATGACATCAGGGGTATAAAACATGCAGCCGATGCCATTACATCAGCTTTTCTTGCCGCGTGGGAAGCAGAAGCGGTGCACATGTGTTGGTTTGCCGCTACCTGAAATTTTCGTTTTTCGAGTTTCAAACCTGAAGTCTTCTAAAGCTAAGTACCCCATTGGGGTTCTTTTTTTTTTTTTTTTTTTTTTTTGCTCTAACCGATGTCAGAAAAAGTTAACAATTGTCTTGCCTGTGGAAAGCAAATACCTCACAGAGATTTTCATTCTTACTGCATCACCTGTTTAGGCCCAGACCATGACTTTCCTCGCTGTTGGTTTTGTGCCTTGTTCAACGCCCGAACTGTTCATCGTCTGGCTATCTTTGTCGCTAAATTCTTTTGCTGTCATTCTCCGTATTCCAAAATGGCTTCGTTAAGCCATCCGACTACCAATCTTCTGAAAAAAACATAAGGATAAAGACAGAGACAGACTGCATAGGTCCAAAACTGCCGACGACTCTTCCGTTAAGCTATTAGTCAGTTCACCGGTACTCAATGAGGCGCTTTCGCAGCCCTCGATACCCGCTTCTACAGATTCGCAGGCCTCTACTGAGACCCATTCGGAGTCCTGTATGCCACGAGATGCTTCTTTGACTGTGGAACCAGTGGATGTCTGTACCTTGGAAGAGGCCGGAGCCGCTGTGCAGGCACCAGCTTCTGAGAGTGTTTTCAGGCCTTCCGATTTTCGTATTAAACAGATTACTTCATTTTTGACTTAAACTACCAAATTTCTCAGGCCCAGAGTCCGCACTACGTCTAGGAAACAGATGACCAAAGCGCATTCTCAAGCTCCCATGCCTCAGAAACAAATGCTTAGAATGGCTGAAGACCTTAATACTTTAATTAGGGGAAGCCAGCCTTCCACCTCTAAAAGACAAAAAATTGATTTTCCTTCTAATTCTGCAGACCATGAGTCCGATGACTCTGACCCCTGTGATAACTAGAACATACACGTATCCATCTATGAGGATTCCATTCCCTCTACCTCCCATCCAGAGGACTTTTCTTTTGGTGAAACCTTGCTTTACCCTAAGAGAGGATTTCCGCTGGGAATGCCAGGACTACCCTCAGTCAAAAAAGAGACTCGGGGAATTTTTAGACTTGCCTCAGCACAGGCTTCTAGCCATACCCCCTGTCCTGGATATTGTAGATGATGTCTTCATGGAATCAAGTCTTAACCCTTATACTTTACCTCAAACTCCTAGAAAGCCAGACAGGTACTACAGAGTACCTGACTCTCTCAAATTTATTTTTAAAAATCCTACTGCGGATCCGGAGACCATTTCCCGGGGACCTAAAGGTGTTAAGGCTACTACAGCCAAAAAACCCTACACCTTCAGACAGGGATTCTAGAGTTTTTAACAGATTGGGTAAGAAGGGATATACCTCTGCAACTCTTGCCATCAGAGCTTTAAATTGTCAGTTTCACACATTGAAGTACCAGCAGCATATTATGGAACTAATTAAACAAAAAATGTTGTTGATTCCTGATTGTGCAGAAAAGAGAAGTTAATGCATTCTGCTAACCAAGTTGGTAAACATACCTTGCAGTGTGGTTTGATGCCTTAGAAGCATCTTGCAGGGCTGCTGTCACTGGATCTGTTCTGAGAAGGCATGCTTGGCTGAAGGAACAAATCTTGCTAGACCATGTCAAAGCAAAATTACTAGATGCTCCATTAAAGCAAGAATGTTTGTTTGGCACAAAAACAGAAGCTGTTCTTAAAAATATAGAGGAAAAAGCTAAATCTATGCAAACTGTTAAAGATTTCTTACAGGTACAGCCACCTAGATTCAGTAGGCATTGGCCTTCAAAGAACTGGTCCTTTCCAGTCCCTCCTAGGCCTTCAGTCCAAACCCAGGGGCAGCAGACCACAGAGACTACAGTCTCAGGGTATGCACAAATCTAAACAATGGAGTACTCCCACCTCAAAAACAGGGAGTGGTAACCCACCCTCTTATGAAAAAAGTTCACAGTGACTTCTCCTGCATCCTTCCCAGCCATGCCCAAGTACTTGCTACCCCTAGGAGGAAAACATGCCCTGCTTGCAAAAAACTGGGAATACATTGCCCAGGACCGTTGGGTGTTAAACATTGTATCCCAGGGATGCAGATTCTACTTCCGTTCACTGCCAACCCCAAGCAGATTGCCAGACCTTCCCCCAAACCAGTGGGCAGATGCCCAAAAGCAAATACTTTCTCTTCTTATCAGCACTATTCAACCTGTTCCAGCAGAGCAAAGGGACAGGGTTTCTACTCCAGACTGTTTCTGGTGCCCAGAAAAGAAATCTCTTGGCACCCTATCCTGGATCTGTCAATTCTTTGGTTCATAGGTAGGTACTAGGCTATCTGCCCAAAGTCATTTATAAGCCTAGGCGGAATGTGTTGTCTTTCGCCGCCCCCTTAGATTAGTTCCCCGAGTCTCTGTCCAGCAGAGCCATTGAAGTGATCCCTGGGGTAAACTTTGTTTCCCATCCACTCGTCAAGGTTTCTCTTGCAGAGGGTTAGCGAAGAGCTCTGCCTAATGTAGATTGGAATCTTGATCCAGAGCATGGGAATTATCTGGGACAGGAATCTATCCCTCCAGCACGTCCTATTTATTGTTGTGGTGAGGTTTAGATCCCCAGAGCATGTGGCTTGAGGGGATATGGTTTTCTTTAGGTGGAGCATGTCCATCAGTTCTGGGTTGTACATGTCCTTGTATGTCAGGCAGAGATCACCTCTGAGAATAGGTTCATAGGTACACCTTCCTGGTGGTAGCAAAGTTCAGAATGCTTACACTCAACAGCTGCTGCCTATGCTAGCTAAGGACTCCAGGCTGGTCACCCTAGACATAAAAGAAGCTTACCTGCACATCCCCATAAGGGAATCTTGCAGGAAATGTCTACCTTTCAGGGCAGGCTCTATGCGCTATCAGTTCTCTGCACTTTCCTTTGATTTGTCTACTGCGCCCAGGGTATTCATAAAGTGCCTGGCTCCAGCCATTGCATACTGCAGGCAGAGAACCATTCAAATTTTTCCATACTAGGACGATTCCCTGATTCAGGTGGACAGTCAGGAATTGCTACTTCAGCACCTAACATTTGCAAAGGGACTCCTAACTGCTCTGGGGTGTACCATCAACGAAAATAAATCACATCTGGTACCCAGCCAAGAAATTGTATTCCTGGGAGCAAGCTTGAACACAACTTCCCAGATGGCGTTTCTCACTCTAGAAAATCAGGTTTATTTGACAAATTACTTCAAACTACTGGCCACCCAAGCCCAGCTATCTGCAAGAAAAATACTGCAAGCCCTAGGGTTCATTGTCTTATGCATTCTCCTAATTCAGTATGCAAGACTGCATATGAGGAAACTTCAATTGTACTTAAAAAGTCTCTGGTGTCAACATTCTCAGGACTTGGAAACAGTGATTCCGATCATTCCTCGTTTAAGGACAGAGTTCCTGTGGTGGGCAGAGGCTTGCAACCATAGCAAGGGACTCCCTTTTCACTCAACTCCCTGCCGCCCAAACCCTGACAACAGACACATCAGACTATGCATGGGGGGCTCACATGGCAGGCAAAAGCATTCAAGGCAAATGGAGCCCAGGACAAATGTACCTGCATATCAATCAAAAAAGTGTTAGCTGTACAGAATGCTCTGACAGCCTCAAATACCTTATCCTTCCAGAACAACTCTTGATAAACAACACCATAGTCATGTGGTACATAAACAAGCAGGGGGGAATTCATTCCTACCCACTCTGCAGGATAGCCATGGCTCTGTGGAACACAGCCCTGAGCAACCAAGGTGCACCTGCAAGCTCAATTCCTGCCAGGCAAACAAAATTCACTGGCAAACGACTTGAGCAGAAATCTAATAGACCCGCACTAGTGGAAACTGGAACCCAATTCATTCAAGCTTCTAATCCGCAGGTGGGGACACCAGAGGTGGACCTGTTCGCTTCCCCCCTAGAACCATCAGTTGAGCATATTTTGCACCAGAACTCCCCACAGCCAAGCATGGGAAGTGGATTGCCCTATCCTTTACATGGGAAAACCTCTCAATCTATGCTTTTCCCCCTCTGCCCCTCTCAAAAGTACTACTCAAGATCAAGCAGGACAGGCCAAGGACAATCCTTATTGCACCAGACTGGCCACGCCAGCACTGGTACCCAGTTTTATGCAGTCAGACAGCAGTGCCACCCTGGCACCTGCATCAGACCCCTTCTCTGCTGTCCCAGTAGGATGGCCAGATTTTGCATCCTCAGCTGCAAACCTTGAACCTAGCAGCCTGGCTTATTCTCTGAATACATCACTAGCAACCCTCAGCAAACAGGTGCTGGATGTCATCCTTGAGGCCAGGAAACCTAGTACTAGGATATCCTATTCAGAAAAGTGGAAAATATACTTTTCTTGGAGTCAATCTCAGGGAAAGGACACAGCCGTGCCTACCTTACCTCAAATCCTAAATTGTCTAGCAGAGCTGCTCTGCAAAGGCCTATCCTTCTCTTCCATTAAAATTCATGCCTCTACCATCTCAGCTTATTACAATACTGAGCCACCCCTCTTTTCTCACCCTCTGGTCAAACAGTTCCTGAGAGGATCTAACAATCTAAGACCCCTGAGGAGAGCTCCCACTCCTGCCTGGGACCTTAACTTTGTATTAGAAAAGCTCAGGCTTCCCCCTTTTGAGCCTGGTGCTACAGCAGAGTTAAAATTCCTCTCTTGGAAAATGTCTCTACTTCTAGCCATCACTTCAGCAAAAAGAGTGTCTGAGTTACAGTTCCTTATGGTTGTGGAACCCTTAATTATTATCCATGCGGACAGGGTTTCCCTCAGGACTAACCCATAATTTATGCCCAAGGTGGTATCCAGTGTGGCTTTAAACCAATCCATCCATTTACCAACCTTTTTTCCTAATCCTCAGAATAAAGGGGAAAGTATCCTGCACTCTCTGGACGTGCACAGACAGCTTAGGTTCTACCTTAGCAGGACTAAACCGTACATAAAATCTGACCAGCTGCTAGTCAGCTTTGCTATGGGGCCAGAGGGCAAGGCCATATCAAAGCAAAACATCTCTAAATGGATAGCACAATGCATCCATTTCTGTTACAAGCACCATGGAAAACCTACCCCACAGGGGATCAGAACTCATTCCACTAAGGCTACCTCAACCTCTACAGCATTTCTCAGGGGAGTCCCTAACAGGGACATCTTGGAAGCTGCAACCTGGAGTTCAATACACACCTTCACCAAGCATTACCACTTACCTAGGTTTTCTAAATCCAGAGCTGGATTTGCCACAGCAGTCTTACAAGGCCTGCTAGCCAACACTAATTCTTCTTGACTGCCTCCACCCTTCCTCAGCTTTGGGAATCAACCCAAGTGTGATGACTGCAACAGTGAAACACGAAGAACATAGTACAGTTGTGTACACTTACCATAAATGTAGATGTTTGAGTGTATGCATTGTTGCAGGCCTGGTTACCCTCCCTCCAGCCCCCTGACTTTTCTATACTTTCTACCTATCCTCTTTTTTTTTTGGCCATATCTTATGGCAATGGTACTTAGTTTTTACTGGAGGTGATCCACTATATGTAATTGCTTCCTATTTTGGGCACTGCTGACGTCTGGGGCAAGAAAAACTGATGTAATGGCGTCAGCTGCATGTTTTATACCCCCTTACGTTATGGAAGAGGCGACAGCATCTGACGCAAAAATCCCAAGACTCTGAAATTCGGGCTGACTGAGGGCTACCTGCAGGCAGATAACCCAAGTGTGATGAATGCAACAGTGAATACACTCCGTCTACATTTATAGTAAGTGTACACAACTGTACTTTCTCTCCGCCTCTGTTGTCAGTTGCAACTATTACAATATTTACTCTAGTGTAAATCATTTGTATTGGATGGGGCAAACTCAATCTGAGGTATTGCGGTGGAGCACAGGGAATTGCATGTAGGAGAGGAGTCAGAGCCTTGGATCTGAAAAAGCTTCACAGTTGGTGGTGTGGTTGGATCCAATTAAATTCGACAACTCATGAGATGAACTGCACAAAAATCAGACACCATGGCTGTGTCTGTGTCCTTCCATATCACTGTTGCAGTATTCTTCACTAAAGGGATCCCCTGACAAGGTTAGCCTGACGTCCAGCCAGTATACCAAAGTCTTAAATTGTTATATGGACATTGTACGTCACACACATGCTCCCCAGTCACGTTGTAGGCCATAAAAGTGACATACGGATGTACAAACCTCAGAACTTCTTTGCTGCCAACTTTGAATGTCTGTCTGAATGCTCCTTCAGATGCTGGTTACCAATCTGTTATCAGATAAATGCCCTGTTTTTTTTTCTTCTTATCTTGAGCATTTTTGTTGCTAAGGTTACATTTCATCCAGGAGGAGGGAGACTGATTCCTCATATGGACCATCACAAACAGTGTTTATTTTGTTTAGGAGCTTCTCGCGATCATATGCTGTGTCTTATTTGTCAGGAGTTTGTCCCTTAAACGCTTAATAGTGGTCTCTCCTCCGCATCTACCTTCCTGGATAGCCAGTGTCTTAAATTGCTGGCACAGGGTACAGTGGCAAATTTGTCCCGGCCCAAGAGTTGGCCTTCCTCCAAGGAGGCCGCCAGAAAAAGTTAGGTGTTGGGTCAGATTCCACTACTGTACCCCCTCCCCCTGGATGCTCTCTCGAGGCTGGTGAAAGCATAGATCAGCCAGTTCTTCCATGTGATTCCTCTGCCACAACTGCTTTGGAAGCCTGCATGGGTCCGGCTTCTCACACATCTTTGGAGGCTCTGCAGATGTCTGTTTTGGATGTTTGGGGGGGACAGTCGATAATATTCGAGGGACCGAAGGGTGTTCTGAGGTTTTTTGTTGGGTAGGAGATTCCCATTATATTGATATTGTCAGCAGGGCTCCAAACCTCCTAAGACGTTTAAGGCCTACATTCCTTTAAGGAAGAAACAGAAGACAAAGCATATTTCTCCTGCTCATAAAAATCCTCAGTGTGAATGACAAGATTTTACACAGGGGTTGATTAATGCTCTCATGGCTTGAAGCCCACTTAAGGAATCTATGTTCCTGCCCCCCCCCGTACTCTACTCCTCTTAAGAGTCCTAGCAGGATTCTTCTGTTGGAAGAGTCTTTAGCCTATTCCTCCCAGATTCACTCTCCATTGGATTATGGTTTTGAGGAAGAAGGCTTTATTAGTCCAGATCCTCCATTTGAGGAGATTTCCTTTGGAAATGCTGTTTCCTTTATGATGGATTTTTTTTTTTTTTTTCCTTTGAGAGAGCACTCAGCTTTCTGATCAGAAAAGGTATTGCAAACTCCTTCACATAGTCTCTTAAGCTCTCTGCTCTTCCTCTTGTTCTTGCTGCTTTGTTGGACAAATTTTCTGCAGCTTCTCAGGCTCCTGATTCCCAACCCCCAGCTCCTAAAAAAAACTGATAGGTTTTATAAGGTGCCTGATGATCGTAAATTACTTTATGAGTGTCCCTCTGCTGACCCCTCTGTTAATTTCTGTTTCTTCAGATAAGCCTTCTAAACTTGCTTTCTGCTAAATTTATTTCTTCTGACAAGACAGTAGGCCCATGGAAAGGGTGGGCAAAAAGGTGTGCACTACTGCTACTCTGGCATTTTGGGCTGTGAATTACCAGATCCTTATGACTGGGTATGTTTTCAGCCCTTCTCCCCAGGTTTTTCAAGCTATTTCAGACCTCCCAGATACTGAGGGGAGAAGGCATTAGCCCTTGGTTCTGTATTGAGGCATTATTCCTGGCTTCACCTTCAACCATTGCCTGATGACATTAAGGTTAAATTAGTTAATGCTCCTCTTGACAATAAGAATATCTTTGGTTCTGCAGCTGCTGAGCTTTTTAAGCCTTTTCAAGAGAAGGGTAAAGCCATGCAGAAATTGAAGCACATTTTTATTCCTCCTGTTCCAAAATTTCAGAGGAATTATCCTTCCAAGCCTGCCTTTGTTTATAGACAATCACTCCCCCCTCTCAAAGGTAAAAAGGGTTCTAGGAGGGTTCCTCCTGGATAGTCTGCAAGGACTACTACTATATTTAGAAGCCTCCTTTTCCAAACAAGCCAGGTTCTGTACGAGTACTTTCTTCCATCCCTCCTAAGTCAGGTTCCTTTATCTGTCTTTTCCCGTCCCTTCACAATTGGCTAAGGATCACTCAGGATTCTTGGGTCTACCAGTCATTCATCAGGGCTGTTTCATGGTGTGGAAATCACTTTTTCCTTTTCTTAGCATTCCTCAACCTCCTCAGGAACAGCCGCCTTTTTTTTTTTTTTTCAAGATGTGCTTCAGAGCCTTTTGTTTCAAAGCATTGTTCAAGCAGTTTCTGCTCCTTAAAAGGAAGGGAGGGGATTTTATTCCAGGAAAGAAGGCACCTTGAGACCCATCCTGGATCTTTTCCAGCTCAACACCTTTCTGAAGGTTCCTTCTTTTCTAATGTCTCTCCAGACCCCGTTTCCTCCTCTTCCTCCTCAGGCTTTTCTTATCTCTGTGGATCTCAAGGATGCATATCTTCACATCCCTGTTCATCCCTGTTCATCCCCATTTAAGGAAGTTTTTGCATTCCTGTTTCTTGAATTTTCATTTATTTGCTTTGCCCTTTGGCCTCTCCACTGCCCCAAGTGTCTTCACTAAATGCCTCCTTCTGTGATTGAGTTCTGCAGGGTGAAGGGGGATTCAAAATTTTCCTTACCTAGACAATTTTCTTATTCAGACTTGCTCTCAAGGAACCCTGCTTCAGCACCTTCACTTTGCTATTTGCGTCTTGCAAATCCTAGGGTTTACAGAAAATGTTCCAAAAATCCTTTCCGACTCCTCCTCAGGATCATGTTTTTCTCGGTTGCAGGCTCCAGACCATCTATATGCTGGCATCCTTGCCACCTCCCAAGGCTTTGTCTCTTAATTTCTTATTTTCAATCCCTTTTCCCTGTAATCTGTTTTGGCCAGGGAGTATGTCAGGGCTATGGGTTTCACGGCATCCACTATTCCTATACTTCCTCTAGCCAGACTCGACATGAGAAAGCTTAAGTGGTTTCTAAAGTTAGTCTGGCTTCAGCTTTCTTATCCTTTGGACTTTCTTGTTCCTCTTCCATGCCTCAAGCTAAAGCTTCAGTGGTAGATTCATCAGTTGTCTTTCAACCCAGGGCTTCCTTTTCAGTCTCCAGTCCCCTCTCAGGACCTGTTTTCAAATGCGGGGTGGGGGGCTTCTTTTGGCTCTCTGAAGGTTCAGGACCTTTGATTGGTTCATTAGAGGGCAGAACATATCAATATCAAGGAGATGAGAGCACTCCTCCTCGTTCTTCAGGCCTTCCCTTCTCTGTTTCTTCCAGTTCCTGTCAGAATCTTTACAGACTACTACATTGATGTGGCACATCAGCAAGCAAGGAGGAAGAACACTGTCATCTGCTATGCAGACTAGCTCTTCAGGTTCTGGAGTGGATTGTCCAGCAGCAAGCGACTCTTCAGGCAGAACAGAACATAGTGGCAGATGCTTTGAGCAGGGCCATAATGCAGACTCATGAGTGGATCCTTGACAGATAGATGGTGTGTTTCTGGACTTTGCCCACCATAAGAGTACGCCTCTGGTAGATCTTTTTGCCTCCCCTGTGAACAGACTGCCTCTGTTTTACACCAGAGTCCCAAGACCTCTGGCATGGAAGGTGGATACCCTTTCTCTCTCGGAAGTGGATGTTTCTCTGTGCCTTCCCTCTCTTCCTCTCATACTGAGGGTACTGTTCAAGATAAGACAGGACTCTTTCAAAATCTTGTTGGTGACTCCCTTTTGTCCCAGAAAGCTTTGGCTCCCTCTTCTGCACCTAGCCAAGGGCGTTCACCACAAGTTACCTCACAGGGTGGACTTGCTCAAGACAAGGAGTGTGTCTAATTCATCCTTACTTGTCCACTCTTCATCTGCCACTGTGGGTGATAGGGTTTTGATCCCTTTTAGCCACCTTTTTTTTTTGAGGACGTGCTCTGGGCTCTGCAGGAGACCAGGAAGCGCACTACCAGGAGATCTTATTTATCCAAATGGAAAAGATTTTCTTTGTGATGCTTTGCTCATAGCTAGGGTCCCTTTTCTGTGGAGGTTCCTCTGGTCCTTTCTTTTGTGTGAATTGCTCCATGCTGGGTTGACTTAATCTTCAGTTAAAGCTCGCCTTTCAGCTATTTCTGCTTGTCTGCTTTTGTGGCCTCCTTTGGCCTCTAGGTTTAAGGTCAAACAGTTTTTAAAAGGCATCATTCATGCTAAGCCTCTCAGGGAGTCTATCCCTTCTACCTGGCATCTTAATTTTGTTCTTGAGAAATTGACTGTCTCCATTTGAGCCTGCAGCTTCTGCTTCCTTGCAACATTGTTCTTAGAAGACTATCCTCCTTTTTGCCCTCTTATTTCAGTTAAAAGGGTGACTGAGATTGAGAGATTCAGGTCCTTAGAGCTGTTCCTCCCTTTTTGTTTTTTCATAGGGACAGGGGTGTCTTTGTACTAATACTTTAATGCCCAAGGTGGTTAATGAGTTGTCTGTTAATTTGCCCACCTTTATTCCTTCTCCACAGTATGCTGTTGGGAAGATTGCTCACTCCTTGGATTTGCACAGACAGCTCAGGTATTATTTGGATAAGACTAGGGCCATTCATAAGTCTGAGAAACAGATGTCCTTCAAGAATGCAACTGCAGTCCTTACATATGGGTTGTCCTGCCTCAGGCAGCCCTTCGGTCGGCCGGATTCCAAAGTCTGGGTCCGCCGTCGGCTGATGTCGCCTCCTCCCCGACATCAGAGCGACTGGGGTATAAAAGCATCAGCCGCCGCCATCTTCTTCAGTCTTTCTTGCCGCGCGGTGCCCGAAGCAGAAGCAGTTCGCAAGTGCCGGTCGGCCAGCTCCTGTGTTTTCAGTTACCGAAGTCATCAAAAAGCTAAGTACCCCGTTGGGGAACCTCTTCTTGCCTCAGCCGATGTCAGATATAACTGCAAAAGTTAATAACTGTTTGTCTTGTGGTAAACAAATACCTCATAAGGACTTCCATTCTTACTGCCTTGGCCCAGACCACGACGTCTCGGCCTGTGCTGCCTGTGCTTGCTTCAATAAGCGCACACTCAGGCGCCGGGCAGAATTTGCTGAAGATTTTTTTGGGGAAAATTACTCCTATATCATGCCGTCGGAACAACCGACAAAGCATATTTCCAAAAAACGGAAGGACCGGGACCGACATTCTCGGCCCGCGACTTCCTCCGACACCACGCCAAAACCTACTGCGAGTGCATCGGTCTCTTCGGAGGCGGTAATTCAACCGCTCCAGACCAACGACACCGCTTTACCGCACAATTCGGTCCCGGAGGCTTCTCCGGTGCCGGTTGTTGACTTTCCTCCTGAAACCGAAGCCCAAGATTTGCCTGACATACCGGTGGACAAAGTTACTCCTGCACGTGGGGCAGCTAGGCCTCCGGTGTTTGTCCATCAAGGCCTACACACATGCTAAGGCTGCCAGCCAGGCTAAGTCTCACCCTCCTAAATCTTTTCCCCAGGGCCCCACTTCAGATAAACAGATCATGACTTTAGCTGCAGATCTAATTTCTTTAATCAGAGGCTCTCAGGCTCTTCCAGACAGAGGTTCTCAGCCGCCTGCAGTCAAAAGGACTAGGGTTGAGCAGACAGATACCTTTTCCTCAGATGAAGCCTCTGGTGACTCAGGACATTCAGATTCCCAGGAAGAATCCTTCCAGGCCTACGAGGATTCTGATGCTGATGAATCTATTCCCTCTGTCTCTCCTCCTGAGGATATTTCTTTTGGGAAAATTCTCCACTCCATGAGAGAGCACTTTCAGTGGCAGGGCCAGGATTTCTCCGACTCCAGGAAAAGGCTTCTTACTTTCCTCAAGTTACCCCAGCACAGGCCTTTAGCTATTCCTCCATTGTTAGATGTATTGGATGATGTGTACTCGGACTCGAGTGCTTCTCCTGATTCTCTCCCTCCTGCTCCTGTCAAGCCCGACAGATATTAGAGGGTTCCTGAAACTCATAAGCATCTTTTTAAGGCCCATTCTGTTGACCTAGAAACTATTTCCCAGGGGCCCAAAGGAGTGGCCACTTCCACTGCCAAAAATCCTTTGCCCGCACACAGGGAATCTAGGTCCCTGGAGAGGTGGGGTAAAAAAGTTTATACCTCAGCCACCCTTGCCATGAGGGCACTTAACTGTCTTTTTCATATGTTTCAGTATCAGGATTTCTTGATGGATGATTTGCAGAAAAAGTTAGCCTCTCCTGACCCTTTAGATAGAAAGGCCTTGCAAGATTTGGTTCATAACACTCAGCAGGTTAGCAATCATTTTCTTCAGTGTGGTTATGATGCATTGGAAGCTTCATGTAGGGCAGCTATGACAGGGGCCGTCATACGTAGACATGCTTGGTGGAAAGAACAGGCATTGCCAGATCATGTTAAAGTAAAGCTTCTAGACGCACCTCTGGAAAAAAAAGCTATTTGGTGCTAATGCTCAGGATGTGTTGAAATCAATTGAGGAAAAGGCTAAATCAGTACAAACAGTCAAAGATTTCCTCCAGGTTCAGCCACCAAGGTTCAGCAGGAATTGGTCTTCGAAGAATTGGTCCTTTCCAGACACTGACAAGTTCCAAAGGGGAAAAAAACAGGCGTGCTCGAGGTAGAGGGCAATACCGAGGCTCCTACAGGGGCCGCCAATGGCAACCGTCTAATCAGATTAGTGGCGCAGGGGCTTCTACTGCTCCGCAGGGACAATCACAATGACTTGACTTTGGCACCGCCGACCAAGGCTCAAAGAGAAGCACCTTTAGGCGGAAAATTATCCTTATTTTCAAAAAATTGGCACGTTTTAACAAAGGACAAATGGATTCTGGACATAATAGACAAAGGGTTACAGGTTCCACTTCCATACCTTACCAACAAGACAAGGCATGCCAAACCTGCCACAAAATCAAAGGGCAGAGGCACTCATACAAGTTTCAAAGTTGCTAAAAAGCAAAACAGTAGAAAAGGTTCCTACTCCGGAACAAGGCCAGGGATTCTACTCAAGACTGTTCCTTGTTCCAAGAAAAGAAAAGCAATGGGGACCTATACTGGACTTGTCCGCTCTAAACACTTTTCTCATTGTGCCAAAATTCAAAATGATGACGTTACAGCAACTTCTTCCCATGCTGGGCAAGGGGTCTTGGCTGGTTACTGTGGACCTCAAGGAGGCATACCTGCATGTCCCAATCAGACACAGTTGCAGAAGATACCTCAGATTTCTTGCAGGGTCAGAGCATTATCAATTCTCAGCATTGCCTTTTGGCTTATCTACTGTGCCCAGAGTATTCACGAAATGCCTGGCATCAGTAATTGCACACTGCAGATTCCAGGGGATACAAATATACCTTTACCTAGACGACTGCCTTATACAAGCGGACAGCAAGCAAGCCTTGATAAGAAACTTGAACTGTGTCATTCGCTTACTACAGGCTTTGGGATACACAGTCAACATTCAAAAATCAATACTACTGCCATCCCAACAAATAATTTTTCTAGGAGCCAAACTGGACACAAACTCACAAATGGCTTTCCTCACAGAAGAAAAACAAGAACAATTACCAGATTACTTCAAAAGCCTAGCAAAGCACACCCAGATGACTGCAAGGAAAATCCTGCAGGCCCTGGGTTTCGTGGCATCTTGCATTCTTCTGATTCCACTGGCAAGACTACACGTGAGAAAACTACAATGGTACCTAAAAAGTTTATGGTCTCAACACAGCCACAACTTAGAAGCAACTATTCCACTCATTCCATGTCTGCAAAAGGAATTTTTGTGGTGGGCACAAGCAAGCCAGCTAAACAAGGGCATGTCTTTCAACAAACCTCAAACAAGCCAAACCATTACAACAGACGCCTCAGATCATGGATGGGGGGGCACACATGGAGGGCAGATGCATTCAAGGGCAATGGGCACCCCAGGAAGTGCATCTACATATCAATCAAAAAGAGATGTTGGCAGTGATTCATGCTATCGAAGCCTTCGGAAAATTTCTTCAGCAAGGTCAAGTGCTAATAAAGACAGACAATACTACTGTTATGTGGTACATAAACTAACAGGGAGGCACTCATTCGTACCCCCTCCACAGGCTAACAATGACTCTTTGGGAAAAGTCCCTGAAACTGAACATAGTTGCAATCCCAGTTTGTTCCAGGCAAGGACAATGTTTTGGCGAACAGTCTAAGCAGAAACATCTTGAACCCGCACGAATGGATGTTGCATCCAGACTGTTTTCACAAATAACTCATGCATGGGGGAGGCCGGACATAGATCTCTTTGCCTCACACCTCAATCATCATCTGAAGAAGTTCTGCTCGAGGACACACCATCCTCAAGCCTGGAGAATAGATGCTCTCTCCTTCAGCTGGAACTCTCTAACAATCTATGCATTCCCACCTCTACCATTAATGACCAAGGTGTTACTGAAGATCAAAGCAGAACAACCGAAAGGCATTTTGATAGCTCCAGACTGGCCAAGACAGCACTGGTATCCACTACTAAGGAGCATAACTCGCACCAAGCCGTGGCCTCTGCCTCAATGGCCTCTGCTTCTGACTCAGCACAATTACAGGACGGTTCATCCCAACCTGCAAACATTGCAGCTGACAGCTTGGAGGGTTCCATGACTTCTCCCCATATCTCTCTCTCCAAGAAAGTTCAAGAGATCTTACTGGAAGCACGCAGACCTTCCACCAGAAAAACTTACTCAGCCAAATGGAAGAGATTCAACATCTGGAATGCCAACAAGGGTCAGGATGCATCTGTAATGAGCATCCCACAGATACTAGAATACTTGGCAGAAATGCTACATAATGGCCTTTCATATTCTTCCATAAAAATACATGCTTCAGCAATTTCAGCAAAATACAACAGTGATCCACCTGTGTTTTCGCATCCTTTGCTAAGGCAGTTTCTAAGAGGGATAAAGAATATCAAACCTCCCAGAAAACCACCAGTGCCTGCATGGGACCTCAACTTCGTGTTGGAAAAATTAACTCTTCCTCCTTTTGAGCCAGCAGCATCTTCAGAATTGCAATTTCTCTCCTGGAAAACAGGTTTTCCTGTTGGCAATTACCTCAGCAAGAAGAGTCTCTGAGATACAGGCCCTCATGGCAGTACCTCCATTTCTCATTTTCCATCAGGACAGAGTTTCTTTAAGAACCAATCCTTCATTCATGCCAAAAGTGATATCCAGGGTGTCTCTAAATCAAACAGTTCACCTGCCTACCTTCTTTCCCAATCCTCAAAATAAAGGAGAAAAGCTACTGCACACTTTGGACATACACAAACAATTGCGCTACTACTTGGACAGAACAAAAGCCAACAGAAAATCTGACCAACTATTTGTAGCTTACGCTGCTGGAGTACAAGGAAATGCAATTTCCAAACAAACAATTTAAAAATGGATTGGACACTGCATCAGATTCTGTTACTCTTTCCATGGAAAAGGTGTGCCAGCCAATATCAGGTCACACTCCACCAGAGCTATAGCCACCTCCACAGCCTTTCTAAGAGGGGTGGCTACAAAGGACATTCTAGAAGCTGCTACATGGAGCTCCGTGCATACATTTTCCAAACACTACAACCTGCCTTTATATTCCAGATCCCGAGCAGGCTTTGCTTCGGCAGTCCTGCAGGGCATTTTAGCTACACCATCTTTATCTTAGATCCTACCACCCCCAGCTTGGCTATGGTATTCAACCCATATGTAAGGACTGCAGTTGCATTCTTGAAGGACATAGTACAGTTTTGTACCTACCATAAATGTAGATGTCTGATAGATATGCAACTGCAGTCAGGTTTTCCCTCCCTCCTACCCCTCTGTAAACTCTCCTTTTTGGGTCCACTTCCCTTTTTCAAATTAGCTGGGGAAATCTGTTGTGGTGTATCTGTTTATTACTGTTGTGCATGTCTGGAATTTTTTATCCAGTCTCTAAATTTAGCCTTCCTTGGAGGGCACCTGGCATCTGGGGCAAGAAACACTGAAGAAGATGGCGGCGGCTGATGCTTTTATACCCCAGTCGCTCTGACGTCGGGGAGGAGGTGACATCAGCCGACGCCAGACCCAGACTTTGTAATCCGGCCGACTGAAGGGCTGCCTGAGGCATGACAACCCATATGTAAGGACTGCAGTTGCATATCTATTGGACATCTACATTTATGGTAGGTACAAAACTGTACTTTTCTTTTCATCGTAAATCTCTTGGTTTGTCTGTTTATCAGCAAACTATTTCTTCATGGGTCTCTCTGGCCATTTTTTTTTTTTGTTGCTCCTTTCATGGAAAAGCCTTTCTGCTTCTGTAAAGACTCATTCTACCAGAGCTGTGGTTTTCTCTGGTGCTGTTTTCAAAGGTTTGGATACCAATTCTAGCCTTGAGGCTGTTACTTGGTCCTCTGTCCCAAACTTTTGTTTTGAGCTTTTGCACTCTTCCTTAAGTGAAGAGTACTGCATCAGTGATATGGAAAGACATAGTACAGTTGTGTAAAATCCTACCATAACAGTTGATGCCCTTCTCTTCAGTGTTGCCGTATTCACTCCCTCCCTCCACCCCCATCTTTTTTTTTTTCTTTTTTGGATGCCCATTGGACTGTTCCTCCTGGGGTTCTTCAGTTCTGAGGTATGTACATCACCTTTCTGCCCTACACAATGAGCGGGGAGCATACAGTTGATGTACAACATCCCTATGACAACCTAAAGCTTTGGTATACTGGCTGGATGTCAGGCTACCCTTGGTAGGGGATCCCATTAGTAAAGAATACGGCAACAATGAAGAGGAGGAGGACATCTACTGTTATGATAATATTTTACTCAACTGTCTTTTATTTTCTTAACTTAATAGGCAGACCAGTCCAAACTGATCTTTTTTCAAGCTATGACATGGTCCACAAGACAAGAGATGCAGAAAACCAGTTAAGCCAGTCAGTATAATATAACCATAAAACACACTACAGAGTGCAACTGGTATACAAAACAAAACAACAGGAGAAAGATTAGCTAATGAGCTTTTTATTCAGAACAAAGTAGTTCAGAGAACACTGCTAAACCCCAAATGCTAAAATACCAAATGCTGAAAGACCAAAGTCAAAAGGCCAGATTTTAAAAATGTGGCTGCATGTGGTGGTCAAAGAGTAGAATATTGATTCACTATGTAAACCTACTAAAACACTAGATGTCAGCAGTATCAATCTGTTACTTTGCAGCAGTACAAAACTTTGCAAAATGGAGGTTGTAATGTCTACTAGATTCCTTGGTCAGTTCTAATCTGTGCAGTATTTAATCTTATCAAGTATACTTTCCTGATCTGCAACTCATCAGTCACTGTTTTCATTTGAAAATCACTCTGAGTGTAGAAAGCTTCAAAAAAGCATTTAACTGTTAATTCAATTTTGATCCAGTGTTGTCCACATACCTCTTAGCAGTCCATATTTTTGCTTCATATTTTTGGGATGTGCCTTGTAAAATTTGAGTTTTTTTTGGAAACTCAAAGATTGAAGTCAATAAATGACATACATTTGAGATTTGTACTTCATAGCCTTCAAAAAATGCATGGTGACACAAATCCTATTATTCTAGTTACTTTCCAAGTTTATAAGAATAATATTTGATATACGTCCCTATTTTTGGGCCCTTGTTCCTCCATTATTTCTTTGTCCAGATTTCTTGCACTAAAAAGTTGAGAGGTATGGTTGTCGTTTTCTCAGATTCAACCACAGGTTGTCAGATCCGATTGCATCCAGTTTCTCCACCAATTCTGAAGTCTGTTGGTTCTAGGGTTCTGACTCCTTCCCTTCCCATAATTCTCTCCAGTCCACCTTAGTGTCCCAGATCTCATTTGCTGCTGGAAGATTTTGGATGTGTTATACAAGGGCTGCTTGCAAAGATATATCTTTTGAATGATATCTCCCTTTATCTCTTCTCCCTGCCGAGAGATCTGTCTCTGCAGTGTAGTCTTAGACTTGGTGTGTTTTAGTGTGCCCTTTTATTAGGATTATTATTTTTTTTTTATTCTTTTAATAAACCTAGGCAGTTAGAATTGTTAGATAGTAGTTGTTTCTATAGTTGTTACATTTGGTGTGCGTTTTCTATATTGTACACTTAGTGCATTGTCTAATGTGTTTTAATAAATTTTATAACCGTGCCTAAAGTAGTGTGTGTTTAATAGTGTATGTTAACAAAATTTTCTTTTGATAGTATTTGTTGATAGCAAATTTCTGCCTTTCTTAGTTATTCATAATCTTTATAAAGTAAGAATGTTAGATAGCTAGGGATTTAAAAAGTGTTGTGACACTGTTGTGACTGTGGACACACACTTCCTCTCCAGGATTCCCCCCCCATACATTGTGTTTGTATTATTTGGGCACTGACCACCCTCGATACCCACTGTCAAGTTTGTGCCTCCTTTAGTACCAGGGCTGTCCAAACTAGGAGAGAGAAGCTCATAGTTAAGGGTCTCCTCCCTCCACGGACAAGGACTTCAGTTTCTACTGATTCTACCTCCTCTGATGCTGCTGCTACTTCAGCCAGTAAAGATAAGAGCAGACCCAAAGACGAGCAAAAATGAAAAAGATAAGGAAAAAGAAAGTGTAAAAGAAGACTGATAAAGACATGCCTGAGTTAGACCAAGTGGAGCCCGAGAAGACGAGGAAACATTCCCCCTGTATTTGATGATGGCATCCCGGCCGGATCAGAAAAATCTTAGATGGTCAGAACCAACAGCTTCTCGGTTGTGCCCCTCTCCTCCTCTGTCCCATTTCTCTCCAGATCTAGGGAGTTCTGGGTTTCACTCCACAGTACTTCAGGAGTGGAGGTATTTGAGACCACCTTCAGTGGCTTCTTCTATCCAGTCTTCCAGAAGCCTAACTGAAGAAGACATAACAGAATGATGTGGAAATTCCTTAGAACACAAATACAACCTGGAATTCTCTCAGTGCCATCCCCTGAGAAAATGGAGTCGTGACCCAACTACCATTCCTCCTCTTTCTGTACTCCTAGTCCACCCCTGGACCAAACTTCCTTGGATTGGACCTCCACCAGGGCTCATTTATTGAAGCTGACAGTCTGAGTTAGTTTGACTCCAACAGCATCCCTTCCTGTTTTGACTCCGAGATATTTGGATCTGGAAGAGAGTCTGAGTCGAAGCTTCAGTGCCAGGGTTCAAGGAAATGGTCGATACTGATGTAACAGGGCCTCTGCATTCAATAACTATGATAAGAGATCAGCCTCAGGGTTGAGATCCATCAGTGGTGAGGTATTTGATTTGTGTGTGGATTGGAGGAAGCCTGCAAAGCTAATGGTGACTTCGACCTGCAGCTTTCAAGAGGGCTTTAAAGATGCCCAGGGAAAAATTTGTTCCATCCAAACCCTGGCAGAATTCTGCTTCTATTTCCCATCACTCTGTCAGTGAGGGGCAGTTGGTACCACAGGTTTCTGAGGCTGCTTGCTACATTAGCTCCCAGTCTGTTTTGGAACTTAAATTTCCCACCAGAACCAATTCATAAGAAACTGACATGCAAGCAGAAGCACATACTCATCTTCAGAGTCTTTCACTGAAGACGTGGATTTGATGAAGGTGAATGTTGCTCTAGATCTCCCTCAGAAGGTGTCGCCTTCAGTGAGGTTTGTGAACTGAAGAAGCAGAGAGGCGGATGGTCTGTCAAGAATCCTTCACCAGAAGACAGTCTGTGTTCCTGGAAGCCTTTGGTTTAGGCTCAGCATCATCCTTGGTGGTACCACCTATTTTCCCCTTCATTGACTTCCATGCATGTTGAACCATGAAGGACCTTGACATGGGGAACCGACCCCCCAAAAAAAACATGGCAGGACAGTGGTAGAACCAAAAGAAAGGAAATATTAGAGCAAAGGTCCATTGCTGGATGCTGGTTGCAGCAGCCACTAAAGTGTCACTATCAGAAGAATGTTCTCTGTCCATCCCCCTAACAGGGAGTCTAGGGCTATGGATCAGTTTGGGAAACACTTTAATGACTTCAGCACTTAGAATACTGAATTATTTGGCCCATCTTACTAGACTTCAGAAAGACCTGACCAAAGAGCTCCCCAAGTCTGTCTTGGGTAACCTGCCTGTAGATGTTCAGAAGACTGTAGACTTGCAGCTTTCTACCTTCAGTCTACTTTCAGTATAGTCATGTGACTGCTTTCCAATGCAGTTGATGACACTATGGATGGCAAGCACCAGCATCACCATATGTTGGCAGGCCTGGAGTGGATGCGGCTTTGTGATTTTGCAGAAAGCTTTAAGATGTCCATCAGTGTCCGCTTTAATGGGTCCTCTCTACTTGGAACCAAGGTAAAAGACACTGAACAGGAGTCAGCAAGGTAGGAAGAGACTGCAGTGGGAATCAATTTCTCCACACGCCATAGAGAAACCTTTTCTAGTAATCAAACAGCTGGAAAGAAAATGTGGCTCTGCAAGTCAGAATTCTTATGACAGCCATGGGGATAGACCTTCTAATGGCAGAGGAGGAGGTCACACTGATGGATGTCACCCTCGATGCTGACTGCACAACCAGGGTTTTTATCATCCCTTCATCAGGAAGCCCTGTCAGCACTTCAGAAGGGCTTGCCTGACTGTTGCACACTGGTAGCAGTTAGGAGGCACTTATTCATACACTGACAAACCTGGCAAAATGTAACAGATTCTTGAGTGCTAAACATAATTTGCAGAGGCTGTTTAATTCACTTTTCCTTTCCTTCAATAAAAAAAGAAGAAAGTTCCTTATGGTTCCACCCATTCAGTGGGAACTTGCAGCAGCAGAAGGTTCCAAGCTGCTAAGAGCGAATCATCCATCTGGTCCCCCATTGATCAGTTACAGTCTAGACCTGTTTGGAGTTTTTTAGTATGCAAGAAAATAAGGGACCCTCAGACCCATTTTGGATCTCAGTCATTTAAACCAATTTGTAAAAAAGGCAGAATTCCAGATGGTCACAGTTCAGTCCATTTAGTCTCTAGTGAGGAAGAGCAGTTGGATGATCGTAGATCTCCAGGATGCATGTTATGCAAAGACAGAAAAGCATTTAATGAGATCCTGCCATTTCCAGCTGGGGGCCAGTCGTTCTCAATTTAGCAACCTACCTTTCAGTCGCACCACAGCCCCCCAGGGTGTTTACCAAGTTAATGGCAGTTGTGGCAACACATCTTTGCCTGCTAGGGATCTAAGTTTTCCTGTATCTTGATGACTGACTCTTAGCTGCTACCTCAAGTGTCCTGCTCCATCTAATGCGAGATCTAGGGATCACAATCAACCCACCCACCCCCCCAAAAAATGCCCCATGAGTGGTCCTTCAGTCCAACAGTGACAGACTTTTTTTTTATGCTGGAAGCCAACCTTGGTGGCTCTTTTTGCATCCCAATTAAACAAGTGTAACAGTTATTTTGCCCTGATCCTTCACAGGGAATGATCTGGTCCACAGTTGGCCCCAGGTCTTATCTATGCCTTTCTTCCATTGCTCTTAATAAAGAAATTTGTCCAGAAATTTATAATGCGCATTGCCAAAGTGATCTTCATTACTCCCTTCTGGGCCAAACAAATGTGGTTTCCCTTCCTGTGGCCTCTACTAGTACATCCACCATGGATATTGGATCATTATCCGAACCTGTTAACACACCTGACTGAATTGCCTACTCTGGACCAGAGATCCCATGAAATTAACACTTGGTTCCTCTAGTCCTAACCTTAGCCAGAGATGCCAGGCTCCAGCTTTGCTTTTTTGGATCATACATGCCTCTCAAACAATCCACCAACATCATCTACCATAGCAAGTAGAAGAGATTTTTTATTTGTGCTGTGTCATAAGGTTTAGACTCCTTTTCTGCTCCCATTCCTTCCATATTAGAATTATTGTCTGAACTTTTCACAGCTCCTCTAGTTATTCCACTATCAAGGTGAAAATGGCCAGAATTTCAAATTTCCACATAGGGCAGAATGATAATTCTATAACTTCCCAAGAGTCTCAAGTCTTTTATGAAAGGAACTTTTCTCCTGCTGCCACATATCACAGGTCCAGTATTTCCCTGGGATATTACTGTCATGCTACAGGCATTAACTCAACCTCCTTTTGAACCTGTTTATTTGAAGTTCCTCTCTTGGAAAATGATTTTTCTGGTGACTTTTACATCAGCCAGATGAATTTCAGAGCTGCAAGCACTTTTCTGGAAGCCTCCCTGCCTAGTATTCTGTAAAGAAAGTTTCCCTGAAAACTAGCACATCCTTCCTAAGGTGGCACCAGAGACCAATTTAAATTGGTGAATTAATCTACCAGTCTTTTTCTCCAGATTCTCAAACAAAGGTGAATGACATATGCTGGACATTTGTCATCTTGGGTACTGTCTTCATAGGACCAAGCAACTCATAAAACCTGACCATTTGTTTGTTGCTTTCTCAAAACCAAAAGTAGGCAAAGCTTGTTGCTAAGGTTACATTTTCTAGATGGTTATTTGACTACATTTCTTTTGTCACCAGTAAAAAGAGCTTATTCCTACAAGCTAAACCTAAGGCTTATTCTATAAAAGCAATGGCCAGGTTAACTACCTTTATCAGTAGAATACCTATTGATGATATTAGAAATATGAAAACACTACTTTTATATCTGAAATCCCACCAAACTTATATACTTCTGTTCTTAGTAGCTTTTTATTGTTGTATGAAAGAAAACTGAAAGCTTCATCTCCTTTTTTTTCAGCAGAATATTTTATAAAGGTTTCCCTCTGTTCATTTTTTTCAAAGATAGTTGTTGCCTGAATTCCACCCCATATTCAAGTGAGAATCACTACAGTGTACTTTCCAGACAAGAACCCTTTGATTTTGTTTTCCACAGCACAATAACTTGTTTGAAAAGTAGGCAACAGAATCTCAAATATGGGTATGTTTCTCTGAGCATGTAAAATGTATTTTGTTAGTGTACAAAAAGAAAAAAAAAAACTTTTCCATAGGAAAAGAGCATATTTTTTATTTCAAATTTCATATGACCACACCGGTAATAATCTAATATGTAATACTGAGTTTGAAAAAAAAAAGCAAAATATATATTTTTCTGAAACTGAGGGCAAATCGAGTATTCAAATGGCTATGCAAAACTACTGGTGTTGCCTAGTAGTAAAAGAGAATTTTTCAGTAAGCATGCAAAGTATTGTAGTAAATTTCTCAGAATGTCATTACTCCCAGGTACACTATGCGCTTAGCTAGTTATTTCAGCTGTAAAGTCGCATCCGCATCCTTGCCTCCTTGTAATTCATTCTATTGCGTAACAGTCTAAAGGGGGTCATAAATCCGGGGGTGGGGGGGTGGGGGGGGGTGGGTGAGAAATGTTGTATTCAAAAGAAATAAGATTTTTTACTTGCAATGTAACAACAATCCTGTAAAGAAGGTACTTGGGTACTATAGACCATTATTGTACTTGGCATATTGAGGAGAAGTTAACCTCAGAGCAGTTGTATAATTCAGAATGAGAGACTGGTAGAAAAAGGCACATAAATTAAAGCCACAGGGTCCTGTCTTTTAAAGGCTGTGTCGGTTACACTGAATAATCATTACAAAACTTTCAGCTAATAACATTGCATTTCACTACAGAACACGTGTAAGAATGCAATTGATACTGTACAACTTCCACTGCAGCACACCTCTGAATTTGACTGTGCATCTTTAACCTTATGGAAAGCATGGCACTTTATCTATTACAGGCTGTGTCCATTAGAGACATAGGTGCCAAACCAGGGATGGATTTCCTGTGCCCCATGCAATTGTCCAAGTTAAACTTGAATTAAGTTAAGGAGGAACTCTGTTTTGCCTGGATGGGAAGCCTGTTCCAGAGAAGAGGCAAGTCTCTGGGATACATACCTGTCTCTCCAGCATGTCCTATTTATCACAGACAAGGTTTACATTTTTATAATGGGTAATTCTGGTGCTGTTTGTTTTGAGGATAAGTAGTAGGTCCATCAGGGTGGGGGAGGGGGGAGTCTGACAACGCCTTGCATGCCAGACATACATATCCTCTTAATTTCCTGTAGACAGAATACATGGACTGGACTTTGAGGCAGTCTACATAGGACATATTACTTATGCCCTGTATTCTTTTAGTGAGGAACCTCTGTGGATGTTACAGTTGCTTGGATGTGCCTGGTTAGGTAAATACTAAAGGGGGCATTGTACTCAATGATAGGCCTGATGAATGTCAAATAAGTGGAACAATAACCTCTTTGGACCTAGATGCCATACCTTAACAAAGTTGCGCAATTTAGAATGATTTCCTTACTACTGTAGACGCTTGATGGTCAGGGCTAAATTACTGTCTGTGTCCCCAAGTCCTTGACTACTGGATCAGCTGTTAGTGTTGTGTTGTCAATATGAGTTACTAGAGGTGGATGACTTCCCTAAGGATACGATTATGTATTTCTTAGCATTTAGTTTTAGTCCACGGATTTTGTAGATGATGTTTGTCTTTGTCGGCCCTTATTGGGGAACCTTTGTGTCTGGGGGTGATTCTGTGACCACTCCTAATTTGCAATCATCTGCACATTTGTTCAGCCAGAGGCGCTTGACATTGGCCTTGACTTAAGAGAAGTAAATCACAAAAAGGAGCAGTCTCAGGACCAATCCCTGAGGGATTTTGCTCATGACTGGCCTCTCTGTAGAGGTGGACTCTACAGTTCTAACTTCCTGGGTCCTGTCTGTGAGCCAGCTGGCTATCGGGGTGACATAAGGGTTTATACCCAACCTCTTGAGTTTGTCAGAAATCCCCTGGCCAGGTCAAGGTAGGCAGTGTGAACTGTTTTCCCATCATCATCATTGTTGTGGTGACCTTCTCAAAGAAGTCCACTACTTGGAGTAGGCATGATCTGCCCTTGCAAAACCAAATTGGGTAGGGCCAATGTCTGGAGTTTTATTATGTTGATAATTTCCATATTATTTTTTTTCCCATGGCTTTGCATATCAGACTAGTGAGACTTAAGGGTCTGTAGATGTCTCACCTGTTTTTCTTTTTTTTTTAATTTCATTCTCTATTGTCCTCTCAAAATGTAATATTTTCCATGCTGTACTTATTCTTCTTGGTCTGCCATTTCTGTTCTGGCCTCATTTATAAAATTGTCTGTTTGGTTTGACATATTTACTTTCAGTGATGTTCTTCATGTATCACTGTTGCAGTCATTACATTTGGGGTAATCTGCTGGCAGGTTGCCCTCAGTCGGCCAGAATATCAAAGTCTTGGGTCCCGCGTCGGTTGCTGTCTCCTCTTCCATGACGTCAGGTCTTCAGGGGTATAAAACATGCAGCAGATGCCATTTTATTCAGTCTTTCTTGCCGCGCGGTGCCCGAAGCAGTTCGCAAGTGCCGGTCAGCCGACTCCTGAAATTTTCGCATTCGAGTTTCAGAACCAAAGTCTTCAATTAAAGCTAAGTACCCCATTGGGGAAACTTTTTCTTGCTCCTTACCGATGTCAGTAAAAATTAATAATTGCATTACTTGTGGGAAGCAAATACCTCATTTCCATACTTTGCTAATTCCAAACGGTTGGCCAGATCTGCCACAAAATCAATGGGCAGAGGCTCAGAAACACGTTACATCCCTCATGGATATGGGGGCTATTCAGCCAGTACCAGAACAGGAAAAAGGACAAGGATTTTATTCAAGACTGTTCCTGGTACCCAGAAAAGACTATGCCTGGCGTGCAATACTGGACTTATCGATTTTGAGCACGTTCTTGGACATCCAAAATTCAAAATGCTGACTCTACAGCAGCTACTGTCCATGCTGGGCAAGAATGCTTGGTTAGTGACTCTAGATTTAAAGGAGGCATACCTGTATATCCCAGTAAGGGAATCGTGCAGAAGATACCACCGCTTTAAGGCAGGTTTTATGCATTACCAATTCCCTGCACTGCCCTTTGGCTTATCTACTGCGCCCAGGGTCTTTACAAAGTGCCTGGCACCAGTAATTGCATTTTGCAGACAAGCATACAAACCTATCCTTACTTGGATGACCGTCTCATTCAAGCAGAAAACAAGGACATCATTCTTCAACATCTGGCGTTTGTAAAAAGACTTCTGTCATGCCTAGGGTACACAGTAAACGAAAAGAAATCACAACTGGTACCCTCTCAAAAAATTACATTCCTGGGTGCAAGCTTGAATACAACTGCCCAGATGGCTTACATTAAGCCAGACAAACAAATGCATCTGACTCCATACTTCAAACAGATGGCAACAAAAACCCAGTTATCTGCAAGACAAATTCTGCAGGCTTTGGGGTTCATGGCATCCTGCATTCTACTAATTCCATATGCAAGACTGCATATGAGGAAACTACAATGGTATCTCAAAAGTTTATGGAGTCAACATTGTCACAGGTTGGAAACGATGATTCCTCTCATTCCCTGCCTACAACAGGAGTTTCTTTGGTGGGCAGAGACATGTCACCAGAACAAGGGACTGTCTTCCACTCTACCCCCTGCTACGCAAACTCCCTGCCAAGCAAACCCTAACTACAGATGCATCAGACTATGCTCGGGGGGCTATCTGGCGGGGAGATGCATTCAAGGCATATGGAGCCCAAAACAAATGCATCAGCATATCAACCAGAAAGAGATGCTAGCTGTTCAGAATGCCCTGACAGCCTTCAAGGACTTATGTCATCCAGGACAACTACTGATAAAGACGGACAACACCACGGTTATGTGGTACATAAGCGGGGTGGGGGGTACACATTCCTACCCTCTTTGCAGACTAGCCATGGCATTGTGGGACACAGCCTTGACTTACCAAGTACATCTTCAAGCTCAGTTCCTGCCAGGAAAACAAAATACTCTGGCAGACGACCTAAGCAGAAATCTTAAGGACCCTCATGAGTGGAAACTGGATCCACAAGTCTTCAGCATGATAACAGAAATAGGGGAGCCCAGACTTGGATCTATTTGCCTCTCCCCAAAATTATCAACTGGACAAATATTGCTCAAGGACTTATCACAGACAAGCATGGAAAGTGGATGTCCTATCCTTCAGTTGGAAAAACCTATCTGTCTACGCCTTTCCTCCTCTGCCTCTTCTCCCCAAGGTCTTACAGGAAAAACCAAAAATGATCCTAATTGCCCCCGCCTGGCCTTGCCAGCACTGGTACCCAATTCTAAGGAATACGTCTCAACTCCCTCCTTGATACTTGCCTCAAATACCTCATCTACTGTCTCAGCAGCACAGTCAAATTCTGCACACTCCGCTCCAAACTCTGAACCTGGCAGCATGGCTGATTACGTAATTATTCAAACACCACCTCTCAGTAAATCTGTAATGGATGTCATTTTGGAAGCCAGAAGGCCTAATACTAGAAAATCTTATGCTGATAAATGGAAGAGATTTTGTGCATGGAACCAAGCACAAGGAACGGACACAGCAAAACCAAATGTTCCTCACATTTTGCAATACTTGACTGAGATGCCTGACAAGGGCTTATCTTTTTCTTCAATAAAAATCCATACCTCTGCCATCTTGGCTCATTACAACACGGAGCCTCCCATCTTTTCTCATCCTCTGCTAAAACAGTATCTTAGAGGGGCCAAAAATTTAAGACCTCCCAGAAGATCACCAACTCCTACATGGGACCTCAATTTTGTGCTGGAAAAACTCACCCTGCCTCTTTTTGAACCAGCAGCTACTGCGGATATGAAGTTTTTATCTTGGAAAACAGCTTTCCTTTTGGCAATCACTTCAGCAAGAAGGGTGTCAGAATTACAGACCCTCATGGCTGTAGAGCCTTTTATTACATTTTACCCGGACAGGGTGTCTTTCAGGACCAATCCTTCCTTTATGCCTAAGGTGGTATCCAGTGTGGCTCTTAACCAAACTATTCACCTGCCAACATTTTACCCATATCCGCAGAACAAGAGGGAGTGGGGATTCTGCATTCATTGGACGTACACAGACAACTAAGATTCTACTTAAACAGGACCAAATCATTAAGAAAGTCTGAGCAACTACTGGTGGCATTTGCTGCAGGATCAGAGGGGAAGGCTATATCATAGCAGACTATTTCTAAGTGGATAAGCCACTGCATTCGTTTCTGCTACTTGCATCATGGTAAACCGGTGCCCAAGGGAATCCGGTCACATTCCACCAGGGCTGCCTCTACCTCAGCAACCTTTCTCAGAAGAGTTACAACCAAAGACATTCTAGTAGCTGCTACTTGGAGCTCTATTCATACTTTTACAAAGCATTATCATTTGCCTCTCTTCTCTAAGTCCAGGGCAGGCTTTGCCACTGCAGTTCTGCAGGTCCTTTTAGCCGCTCCTAATGCTGTTTAGTTCCATCTTCCCATCCATAGCTTTGGGATTCTACCCAAATGTTATGACTGCAACAGTGAAACACGAAAAACATAGTACAGTTGTGTACACTTACCGTAGTAGATGTTAGAGTGTATTCACTGTTGCAATCCGGGTAACCCACCCGCCACCCCCCTTTTTTCTAGAACTTCTCTTTCCTTCACTATATTCTAAAGCCTTTGTGGTGTATTTGCTTTTAGATAAAGGTAAAGTTTATGTTGCTAAAATTGTATTTACTTATATATATATATATATATATATATATATATATATATATATATATATATACATACATACATATTTTTTTTTTTTTGCTCCCCATTTGGGGGGCACCTGACCATCTGGGGCAAGAAAAACTGAATAAAATGGCGTCGGCTGCATGTTTTATAGCCCGGGCGACCTGACATCATGGAAGAGGAGACGGCAACCGACGCAGGACCCAAGACTCTGATATTCAGGCCGATTGAGGGCAACCTGCTAGCAGATTACACCAAATGAAATGACTGCAACAGTGAATACACTCGAACATCTACATTTATGGCAAGTGTACACAACTGTACTTCTGCATATCTTCCTTCAGCCCTGGCGTTAAGCCAGTGTATGCAAGTTGATCTGAGTTGAGTAAACCAAGATTTTGTCCATCTTTATCCCATTTTTAACTCCTTGTCTTGTATTATCTCCTCCCAGAGTCTTGGTTCTTTCTCTTCCAAGTGCATATTATATTTTCTTTTGTGTCTTTCTTATTACTCTCTCTCTCTCTCTCTGTTTCTCTATATCTGTATATAGTATAGCCTATGGGTGGTGGTCTGTATTCCAAGGTTTAGTTTTCTTTAAAATAAAGACTTGTTTAATACTTGTAAATATGTAAGGCTGTACATACTGCTCTGTATATTCCTTTCTTAAATCTTTCCAGATGCCTACATGTAATCTGTGATTACCTTCTTGGGCACTGCATATTATGTACTTCCCATGCAGGCATATATTTTGCATCCTCAGATATGTCAGTCTAAACTGTTTTCTTTGCAGAATGCTTCCATGTCGTACTTATCTGATCTCTTGGTGGATACATTTAAGCCTGTCCGTACATAAGCCAGTAGGACCAATAACATCTTAATTACTTGCATCTTACTGTTAATGACATAAGTAACAATTTCCATAGTCTTGTGTTATTTTTTGAATGATTTCTTCCCACTTTTCTTTAGCTGTTTACTCGGCATCCCATTTCAACCAAATTCCCAACTAAAACACCCCATGACCTCACAAAAAATGGGGAAGTTCTGTATTAAGTCATGTTAAGGCGGGTCTAAGACTATTCACTGAAAACACATTTGATTGAGCACAATTCACTGAAAGCTCAACTCACTGAAAACACAATTCACTGAAACACATTTCAGTGAAAGTTATATATGGCCTTTTCCCCACTGTAGTGCAACCCTGGAGTTAGTATATATAGTGTGGGGGTGGGGGGCACCCCCCCCACATTGCGGGGTGTGGGGGCCATAGCTCATTTTAAATATTTTGAACTACATACATGAATACTTGCAATTCCAGTAAGTTACTCTTTTCTGAACATAATATATATCCAAACTATGTGGGGGGCTGTGCCCCCTTTATATATACTAACTCCAGGGTCGCACTACAGAGGGGAAAAGGCCATATATAGCTTTCAATGAAATGTGTTTCAGTGAATTGTGTTATCAGTGAATTAAGCTTTCAGTGATTTGTGCACAGTCATTTGACTTTCAGTGAAATGTGCATTCAGTGAGTCGTCCTAGACCCGTTAAGGCATAGTACATTACTATAGTCTGTTTTTGCTTCATTTATGTTCTTCTGTTAGAGTAGTAAAATGTTTGAGCTTATCAAATATAACTTTTGTGTCCTGTCCCAGACTAGTAATATGTATAAAACGTATCATTTGTAAAAAGGGCTATTTTCTCATTAGTATTTCTCCATTTATTTCTCATCATATTTGATTCTCATGTTTGATTTTTTTTTTCTTCTTTCGGCTTTTCCCGGATAGGGGTCACCACAGTGGATCACCGGTCCGCTCATGATTGGCAATGGAGTTTTATGGTGTCTAGTTGCCAGCCTGGTGCACAACCTTCCACAGAAGGGGCGCACACACACACACACACTCACACCTAGGGCCAATTTAAAGTGTCCAATCCACCTACAGAATGTCTTTGGATTGTGGGAGGAAACCGGAGCACCCGGAGGAAACCCTCGCGACCACAGGGAGGACATGCAGACTCCGCACAGAAGACACCCCAGCTGAGGATTGAACCAGAGAACCTCTTGCTGTGAGGCAATAACTCTAACCGCTGCACCATGGCTCTAAATACAAAACAAGGAATAATGGTGAAAGCAGATATCCTCACCTAGTTTCTGTTGAGATTACACTCTAGACAGCTCACCATCATACTTCACTTTATCTTGAGCTACTCTGTAGATATTAACCGTTAAAGTTACCCATGCTCATGGAAACCCAAATGCCTCAAAAGGTCTTTCTATAAAAAACTCACTTTGTGAAATGCTTTTTCAGCATCAAGACTTTAACTTAAATGTGTTATTGTCCAGGGTATTCTTTTTAATCATAATGGTTCTATTAATGTCAGATATTTTCCTTATTTCTATAAAACCACACTGATCAAGGTCTATTTTTCTCAATGTCTTTGCCTTTCTTTTTGCTAAAATCATCTTAAACCATTTGTGGTCATGATTCTGAATCAAAATGGGTCAGTATGACACTGAATCAAGAGAATCTTTTTCCACCTTTGGTACAACTGTCACTACTGCTCTTTTCCAAGTCAAGGACGCATCTTTAGCCAGTAAAAAAATTAAGTTCTAGCTAGACCTTTTCTTTTCCTTTTTTCCCTATGCTTTTATTGGCATTTCATTATTTCTAGGGTTTTATTGTTTCTGGTTTCTTATTGCTTTTTAATTACATTCCTCTTTATTTTTTATACTAATACCCCTCTTTCTTCCGTTAACTGAGGCAGTTGTAATTATCTGTAGTATGTTGCCATTTTCTTTGTGTTGCTCTCAACCTTTACATCTTGTCTCTGTAATGCACTCTAATAATTTACCATTATATTATACTTTTCCTAGGTCTGCTTCTACCCTACTGTTGTCATAATTCTTGATTTTTAGTTATCTTTTCAGCCTTTTGTTGTTTTATTTATTGAGCCAACAATTTGATTTGCTCTAGGGTTACTTTTTTGGTCACCTTCTGCATCATTCTTTCTGGCTACTTCAGTGCCCTTTTCTGTCACTGAGCCTGCCATCCTCTTGTACTGTCCCTGAATTATCTCCTTTCTAAGGCTGGAGGTACTGCAGAATATATAGGTATCCTTGGGGATCATGCTGTTGACTAGTTCGACTGTGATTTGTTTTTCATTTATGACCTATCCTTTGGTATCCTGCCTGCTTTTGCCTGTAACATCTGAGGGCCATTGCTGCTGCTTTGTATGAACCACATCTACCCACAGGGAACTGCTAGAAAAATGCCCTACCCCACCCCCTGAATGTGCATGTCCATCCCTTCCTCCCAAGCCAGTAACTGAATCCAGGTCACCTGGACCTTTGTTAGGGCTTTATCCCTCTGTACCATGGCTTTGGCTTGTTGCTCTGGGGTTGTTGTTAAAAATAGTTTTGAAACCATTACTTTGTATTTCCTAAGTACTCTTGCATAGACATTCATGCTTCTTTAAATTGCTTTTCAACCACTTGTGCTCCAGTTATTATTTTGTTTGCCTCTTTAAATACCTCCCTTTAAGCCCTCCAAGTACCTTCTTTGACACTCCATATTTTGTTTAATAATCATCATTTTGCAATTCTCCAAGTCCTTTGCAAGCTCTTAACTGTTTGGGTTCATATCTAATAACATTTCACTTTAAAGTTTGGTTAGTCATTAAATAGACTCATTTTCAGAAGTATTGGGAAATTCCAGTGTTTATCACAGTACAGTTTACTTTATTTACAAAATATAACACACGGTCACCACATGTGCTTTTGTGGTTTGCACCATGTGGAGTATTCTTTTGATACGTAGCAACTGTCTTATCTTGCCCAAGACCAAGAACCATATTTCACTGAACAAATGTGGGTATCACTTCATTTTGGCTTATTTTATTTCATCACTGAGCTCAAATGCATGTATATTATTTCCCCAAGTATCTGCTCTCAACTGGTATTCTGTATCTTGGCCTATCAGCCATGCATGCCGCCTTTATTTCCAACAGTGTTCCAATCTCTAGTCACTACCATGCCTCCATGAAGAAAGGTTTTAACGTCTCCCACAGTATTCTTAGTATCGGTGATATTGTTGGAATACATGCTGCAGCCACTGTAATTATCTGCCAGCAACCTCTTGGTGTATCTTCCCCTCCCTATCTTTATTTTTTCCTCAGTATTTATTCCAGTACCCTTTTTAATTAACATTAATACCCCTTTCCTTCACTGTCCTGTTACAGCAAAGAATCCCTCTATCACACTTCTTTACAAAACGTTTGTGTTCTGTATGATTCAGATGCATTTAACATCTGTGCATTATTGTTATTGTAAACTTTTTCAGTATATTGTCCTGTTTTTTTTTTCCTATCAACCAACCACATTAACATTCCAGACTAACAAGTCAAATTTGTAACGTGGTAAAGCTTATCCATATACTACTTGTATGTGTTCTTTCTCTTGCAAAGTGGTCCTTCATAGTCATTTTGTATCATTCGTTTGTCACTTTATATGTCCCAACTGAACCTGATCTGTTATTTTCATTAGAGCAACACCTAGTTGTTCCCTGCCCAAAAATAAATGACATAGTAACTATAACGTTCTAAAAACATAACATTGTGAAGTTGCTTCTAGTCATTTTATACTCAAACCTTTGTTTGCTGCTATAGTTAGGGGAAATACCTGTTGTAAATCACCAGTCTGGTTTTCTCAATTGTCCACAGCTAGCAAATTAAATATCTTATTTCTCAATCGTTCCCTCTATCCTTGTGCTACTAGATATCCAGACATTGCTACATAAGTTATTTAATTTGGTATATTTCTCACCTTAAATGTGTATTATTTTGTACTATTTTTTTGTTTTATCATTCTTGCAACTATTTCAAATAATGCGGCTATTTTCAAAATGTCAGACAAGTTAATTATCCAGGCAAAAGTGGCTCTATACTCTTGTAATCAAGCATGTTTTGTGAAAGAATACAATCTGCATTCCACTAGCACTAGGTACAAGGGGGTTCTGATAAAGGAACTGTGATACCCTCACAGGAACAGTATCTGAGAAGATAAAGGATTCTGTCACCTCACAGCTGGTGACCCTACATTTGATATTGAACTCGTCCACAAGGCTTATTTCCAGTCTGGCAGAAGGAACCTCAAGGACAGTGTGTTCAAGAGTAGCAATTAGGAGAGATGCCTGGCTGCATTTGTGTGACTGCATAGCCTTTTACTTCTGTTAGTCAGTGCTTCTTTTGACAGCATCTCTCTGTTTGGCCCCAAAGTGAAAGATACATTGTCCAGGTGTGAGAAGGATGGAAAGACCCTTTCTGCCATGGGTGTGCGTTTTTACATCTCCAAAGATAATTTTTGAGGAATCGAGGGAGTGAAAGATGTGGTTGAAAAAAATTGAAGAATCTTTCCACGACACACAGGGAGGGCCTTCCCCCAGAGCCAGAGGGGAAAATTCAAATACTAGATGCCACCCTCGTGGCAGAGGAGGCCCACAACATCAGGGGTCTAGAGAATCATTATTTGGCAAACCCTTCCAGTGCTCCTGAACAGATGCTCAATTCTGGAGGCAATTAGGGGTCATTTGTCCCTGCACCAGAGAGCCTGGCTAGAGATAAGAGATACTTGGGTGCAGAAGATCGTGTCCAGAGGATATATAATTCCATTTTCCCTTCCTGCCCCAGTTTCCAGAAATATCCCTGATATTCCACCCAGTCAGCAGGATCAAGCAGCCATTCACATACAAAAGCTGCTAAACAGAGTCATCCAAGATGTCCCCCCAGACCAGAAAGGATCTGGAACTTACTCAAGTTTTTTTTAGTGCCAAAGAAAGCAGGGGACTGGAGACCAATTCTGGATCTCAAGAACCTAAACAGATGTGTTTGAAAGATAAAATTCCAGATGGTCGCAGTTAAGTTCATTCTTCCATTTTTTTTTTTTTTGGAAAAGGATACCTGAATGTGGTCAGTAGGTGACCTCTATGTGTACTGTCCTATACAAATAAACAAGCATGTTTCTGTTTAAGTATTAAACAGACGATCCAGGAGATTCTTATGGTTCTGGCTAGGAGCCAGTCATCAGTTCAGAGCACTGCCTTCACCACAATCCCCAGATTATTCACCAAATGTATGGCAGTGGTAGTAGTTCACTTGAGACTGCAAGGATTTTGTGTGTTTCCATACTTGTGTGACTAGCTCATTACCACTGTGACTAGGCATCAACTCATCATGGCAAGAGAAGTAGTCATCCACGCTTGCACAAGGATGGGAATAACCATAAATTCTAAGAAGTCAAATCTAGAGCAAAGTGCAAACTCATATTCTAGAATTCATTGGAGTGCTGCTTAACAGGAGGTCAACAAGAGTCTCCTTTCCCCTTTCTAGAGTTTATACTTTAAGGTCACAAGTCAACAAGATATTTTGCAGTACCATGATCTCAGCTCGCCTAGTTCTACAAGCTCTAGGATCAGTGGCTGCAGCGACAGCCCTTGTTCCGCTAGCCACGTTTCACAGGAGGATTCTACAGTGAATGTTGGCATCTCGGTGGTAGATTCTTCAACTACCCTTGTCTGCTCCAATACGAATTACCAACTCGTACAGGAAAAGTCTGTGGATCCAATCAGAACTGCTACATGACCATCCATTTATCCCCTAGCAGCCCAAGGCCATATTGACCACGGACACTTCCCAGCTAATGTGGGGGACATTATATGGGAAAGACAGTCCAAGGCATGTGGTCCCCGAAGAGGTCAATTTGCATATCAATGTACTGGAGTTGAGAGTGGTACTTTGAGTTGCAAGCCTTTCAGGATACTCTCCCATCAGGATTGATTGCAATGCAATGTGTCAGTGATTTGGTACATCAACAAACAAGGAGGAAACAGATTAATAGTTCTTCTGTCGTGAACACTAAGGGTGTGGCAGTGGCCATTATCTTCCAGCCACTCTCTCTTAGCAACGCATATTCTGGGAAAGTCCAGTGTGCTAGCAGGCAAGCTGAGTAAGTACATTCTGTTATCCTTACGAATAGTCCCTCAACCAAAAAGTTGCAGAACAAATTTTCCGCAAGTGGGTCCAACCTTGCTGTGATCCCTTTGCGTCTCCCCTAAACAAATACAGCAGGTATTTTGCCTTAGTCCCGCCAGAGAGGGGAGTCACCAAGGGATGCGCATCTCCACGATTGCCCCCCCCCCCGGATTACTTTACGCATGTACCCCAATTCCAATGTCCCTTCAGAGTGATGCCAAGTTGAAGACCAACGTCATTTTCATTGCCTCCTTTTGGCCTCTACACGTTTTGTTTTTCTTCCTGTGGCCTCATCTAATTCATAAATCCTGGATACTGGACCCAGCTCCAGATCTCCTGTCTCACCTGATGGGCATCACCTGATGGGCATGACGTATCCAGATCTTTTGAACCTCAAGCTAACATCTTAGTTTCTCCAATTCCAATAATAGCCAGACAATCGATGCTCTCACCTTGTTCATCATATCTTGTCTTCCCTTAAGCCATCCAGTAGGAAACGTTATGCTAGCAAGTGGAAAAGATTTGTACACTGGGTGCTTTAAAGGCATGTAGACCCTTTCTCATCCCCAGTCAGTCATGTGCTAGAGTTCTTAACACTGCTATTCAATCAAGGGGCTAGTTCTTCAACAGTGCAAGTCCAGTTGGCAGCAGTTTCTAATTTCCACATGATTTTGATGACTGTTCACTAGCCTCTCATTAGCTATGTTAAGCTTTCCTATGCAGCACAATTCTTCTCAAACCTCCTTTTAAAGATCCCATGCTGTGGTGGGATCTGAATCTGATATTGCAGTCCTTGATTCTTCCATGCTTCGAATCTGACCATGATTGTGACCTTAAATTTTTGTCTTGGAAGACCTTATTCTTAGTTACCATCACTTTCGCCAGATGAATTTTGGAAATTCAGGCAGTGTCTGTGAAACCTCCTTAACTCATTTTCCATAAGGTTAGTGTCTCCTTACAAACCAGTGCATCCCTTTTGCCCAAGGTGGTATCATATGTGATGCCCAAACACTGGCCCAGTAGTTATGGAATTTCAATCCTCACCACTGGCAACACTGGGAGACATGCACACTGGGAAGATAAGTACAGAGACGCAGTAAAGTGCAATTTCCCTTAAGAACACACACAACAGTTAGTTTGGGTCTGGTTTCTCCCTCTTTTTCCACATCCCCATTAAGACTCCCCCACTGGCACAGCCAAGTCCTCCAACACTCTGTCCAACCATTGCTTTGTGTCCATGCCCAAGTAACTGACACACCTTCTGGGAGATTTGTTTTACACACACACCTGGGAAAGCCTGGCACAGGTTTATTAACTATGTCCCCTTCTGGCCAAACTATAAGGTAGTTATCACTGCCACCAGAACTCCTTATCAGCTACTTTAAGGCCCTTAACAAAGGGTGTCCAATTCTACTGTGTAATGTTACTATTAACCGAGATGGTAGTCTGACCAAGAGCAAGGCTATTAGGAGTGGCCTGCACAGTGATACCAAATATGCAAGTACTTTCACAACCTAAATATGTGTCACATATCAGCCAAAAAGATAGGTTTACATGTATTTAATAAATAGTAGAACAAGAAAATACTCAATAAATCATCACAGTAACTTTGGAGTTCAGAATCACAGGAAATATTTAAAACAACATTGCAGGACCGTTTCAAATACAGAAAGCATCTGAACTAATCTTTACTATATTCCTAACTATATCTAAAAGAATTTACTGTACCCTAGTTAACTTACTTTATAGCAAGGCAAGGCAGATGTGGTGAAACAACTAACACCAATACTTTTAAAACGGTATAACTGTATAATAGAAGGTGGAATATCAGACCTTTATCTGAACAACTGTAAAACAATACTTATCCCAAAACCAAATATGGACTCCACAAATCCTAACAACTATAGACTCATAGCTCTGATAAATATAGACTTAGATATTTTCAACAATTTTAGCACACAGGATTCAGAAAATGGCTCCAGTAATAATTGCCCCTAAATGCTAGGCTTTGAGTCAGACAGGTGTGAGACAACACACTAACTACAGATGCCTTATCCCACCTATGTGTCGGGGACAAATCCCCAAAATACACTTTATCAGTGGATGCAACGAAAGCATTTGATAGTCGATCAAAAATTCCTCCTACTTATACTTTTTCAGTTGTGCTTCCCAAAAGAACACATAAAAATGATCAAAATGCTATACTATAAAGCAACTACAACTCTTTATATAAACAAGAAAACATCTAACCCAATACAAATTATTAATGGCACCAGATAGGGATGCCCACTCACCAAATCTGTTCAGTTTTTATGTAGAAGCATTATTACCACTAATCACTCTAACATATCACCTTATTTCAGTATCTAAAACCCAAATAAAATACACAGCTTGTGCATATGATCTTAATATCTACTTCCAGTATCCCAACATTAATTTAAATAAAAATCTTATCGTCCATTGATAATTTTTCTCTAGTATCAAATTATGCAATCAATCCCAATAAGTCAGTTATATTTCCGTTCAACCCCCTGGGACATAAGGAATTTTATTTTCTGGAGAGTAATGTTATGCAATATAATCTGAAATATTTAGTATAATTTTCAGCCATACACAATCTGATATGTTCAATTGGTTGTCTTTTTGGCTTTTCCCGGTTAAGGGTCGCCACAGTGTAACTCTGGTCCGCTAATGATTGGCAGTAGATTTTTTATGGTGCCGAGTTGCCAGCCCGCCTAACCTCCAGCGAAGGCACGCCCATTCACACATGTCTTTTGGAGGCCACTTTACCACGGGGAGGACATGCAGACTCCACACGGAAGGCACTCCAGCCGTGAATTGAACAGGAGAACCTCTTGCTGTGAGGCATCAACACTACCACTGTACCACCGCGGCTTATGTAATCTGATATGTTAAATAATATAGCTAAAACTTGGACAAATATAGTAGGCAACATTAACAAATGGGAAAAGCTTAAGCTCTCTACCTTATTAAAAGCCTCAATTGTCAAAATGAACATACTGCCTAAGCTCCTGTACCATTGAAATGCCACTTTCATGAAAATTCCAGTTACCATCTTCAACGAGATAAAAGTTTGACTAGCAAAATGTAAATGTTACCTAAAAAGTACAAGAATTAGCCACAGTAAATTAATACCCCCAAAAGGAAAAGGAGGTCTAAGCCTTCCTGATTTTCAACTGTACTATGAAATTAATGCTACTCGCATCATGCAAATAGCTAATTATGACCCATTAGGTAATGAATGGTGCCCGGTATGGATTAAATTATACCAAAACATGACATCTAAAATTAACCCAAAAATGATTCCCTTCATTAATCAAGAAACTCTACGACTACAAATATTCACCCAATTTTAATTAATCTGAAATTTTTAAGAAATTACTGATATCAGTAAATCTAGCCACGGTGGTGGTGCTGCAGTAGCGCTGTCGCCTCACAGTAAGACGCTGTCCGGTTCGATTCTCAGCTAGAACGTCTTCTGCGTGGAGACATGCATGAATGGGCATACCTTCTTTGAACGTTGTGCATCAGGGCTGGTAACTCGGCACGTAAAAATCAATTACCAATCAGTAGCGGACCAGAGTTCCGCTGTGGCGACCCCTAACTGGGAAAAGCCGAAAGACACAACAACTGATATCAGTAAATCTAAGACACGAAACTATACAGTATGGGACTTCTACCAAATACAAAACCTCTCATTGGAAAACATCAAGAACCTAATTAGAGCAAGTAATAATTGAGGTGATTAAACAAATGATCTGAATAGGGACTTCATTTGTCAGCAACCTGTGGGTCTTGGATCCGATATCGGATCTGAGCCGGCAACTTGTTTCATAGCTAATGGATCCGAGCTCCTAGCTCCTCCCATCATCTCCTGCCAACCCTCCATGACCCCAGATCTAGTTTGCCGCGCTTGTGGATGGCTGGATTCCTTTGAGCTCTAGCGAAATCGTCAGTTAAGTGTCTTTTGAACCAACTTTTCTCTCAGTTAAATTTAAAAAATTTGTGTAAGAGTCAGGTTCCCTGTAATTTTTATTTTTTTTACATAATTTTCCCTCCCTTTGCTGGTCGTTAGTGAGTGTGTGTTTGTGTTTTTGGGGCCTGTGTGTTTGTGTAGCACTCCTTTTTCTTCAAAGTATGGCTGAGGCCCCAAAAGCCATTTTTTCTAAATGTACCGAGTGTGGCCATAAGCTCTCTCCAGCTGATGGCCACACTCGGTGCGTTCGGTGCCTTGGGGTTGAACACCTCACCTCAGGCTGTACCATTTGTGCAGGCTGTACCATTTGTGCAGCGTTCAACCCCAGGGCACTGAAAGAGCAGAGGTCGAAGCTGGTCCTGGCGGGACTTTTGCCCCGGACTCGGCTCCGGCCTCCGCTGCTCCCGTGGCACTACCACAGGCTGTGGTCATTGCCACTCCTGCCCCCCCTTCCTCCGGCCGGGACTCAAACTCCCGCTAAAGTGCCAGAGGACAGGGAGGCTAGGAGGGAGAAATGGAGGGAGAAGCACCACAAACGGCGGGCCCAGGCCTCCGCTTCGGCCCCGCCAGCTAAGCGGGCTTCTCCCTCCACTGCTTCTAGGTCTCCTCTTTCTCGGCTCCAATCTCCTTGCTTCTCCCCAGGGCCCGAGGAGGAGGGGGAGGCCTGATCTCCATCGAGGTCATCGAGGCGGCATTCCAGGCCTGCCTCGGTGGCCTCGTCGAGATCAAGCTTCAGCATGTCAGATGCAGACTTGGACCGGAAGAAGATTCATCCAGGCCCAGCTGCAGATGGGAGTGCTCTTGCCTCCCCCCCCCCCCTCTCCGGGGGGGAGCTCGACACCCTTTTTCGCTCCAATTGCTCCTTCTCCAACCCGTTACCTGGGTTCAGAGCCGAGCAGCGTCGGAGCCGGGGGTGGGTCGGCGCTGACAGTACTTGTTACTTCGGATCCGACCCTGCCCTCGAGTCGGTCAGATCTGACCTCTCGGAGCCATGGCCCGAGCTTCGGATCCGATGGATTCAATGTGCCTTCGGCTCCATCCAGGTCGGAGCGCACTGGTCCTTCGGATCCGATGGTCTCAGCTCCGGCTCAGATCCCTTCATCGGATCTGAGTGGGAGCCGGCTCTCTGAGCCCAGGGAGAGCGGTTCCCCCTTGGCCTTCGATGTAGTGGAGAGGGCTCTGTCGAGAGCATCCGGACCCCCGGCCCTTGTCTCTGCTCCACCCTGCACTCCCTCTCTGCTGGGCCAGACTTCCATCACCCGGCCTCAGGGACAGCCTGCTTCAATGTCCTAGGTTGTTCCATTGGAACAGGTTGTTGCTGGCGAGTCCTCCTCGGACAGCCCCCCCCCGAGGAAGTGCCTCGCAAGCACAAGTGCAAGAGGAGGCACGTGGACTCCCCCGGGTCCTTAACTGAGGACACTGACTTGGATGAAGGGGAAGGCCCCCCCAAGATCACCCCCTGAGGATGTCACCTTTGGAGACATCGTGGAGATGCTGAGGATCAGAGGTGGGTGGTCTGCCCCCAAGGCTTCCTCCGACGAGTCCGTGTTTCTGGAGCCAATCCCCAAATTCCCAGACAGGATACTAAGCCCCCCCCGCAGACCGGTCACACTGGAGCAAGGGTCCCCCCGTAGATGCCATGTTGACGGCGGCAGCCACGAAGAGGGAACTAGCTCAGGAGAGCCCCTCAGTCCATCCACTGAGCAAGGAGTCCCGCTCGATGGACCGCTTAGGGAAGTGAGTTTTTAGTTCAGTGACCTTTTTGGTAAGGTCTCCAAACTATATGGCACATGTCATCAGGATGCAGCGGGATCTTATCAAAGAATACGCTGCCTCTCCTCCTTAGTCCATGTCGGCGGAGGACAAACAATTGTACTCCACCCGAATGGCCACTCTGAGATCTATTTCAAATACCTCTATGAGGCTATTGTCCCACGCCACCGAGGGAGCCGCTAGAGCTAGTGGAGCGGGCCTAGTCATGAGACGTCAAGCCTGGCTCCGTCATTGTGACTTTGCAGAGCCCTTTAAAGCGTCCTTTGCGAACGCCCCTTTCGATGGTTCTGCCCTGTTTGGCAAAACGGTTCGTGAGACACTTGTCCAGAGCGAGAAAGACGGGAAGACGTCTGTCATCGGAGTCCACTTCTCTGTTCCCCAGCGGTCCTTTTCGAAGAACCAAAACGGTCAGAAGAAGATGTGGTTCTGGAAATCGCAACATTCCCAACCTGCTCCGGACAACCAGTCCTTCCGTGGCAGAGGAGGACAGGGAGGATGCCGCCCCAGGGGCAGAGGGGCTCCGAGGGACTTTGGGTCCAGAGAACCTTTCTCTGACCGGCCCACGCAGCAGCCCAGAAGGGTTGCCCGACTGCTCCACTCTGGAGGCAGTCGGGGGGCGCTTCTCGGAGCACCTAGCGGCATGGGAGTCCATCACGACAGACCGCTGGGTGCTTCAAATTATATCCAGAGGATGCAAAATCCCATTACTTCATGTCCCCAAATTCAAGAACCTCCCCGATGTACCACCCGATCAGAGGGAGGCTGCAGCCGCAGAGATTCAGCAGCTGCTAAGAAAAAGAGCCATCCAGCCCGTCCCCCAAGACCAGCTCGGATTAGGGTTCTACTCCAGGTTCTTTTTGGTGCCAAAAAAGAGGGGGGACTTGAGACCGATTCTAGACCTGTCCCGTTTGAACCGGTCGGTAACCAAGGAAAAATTCCGAATGGTCACTCTTCAATCTATTCTTCCCCTTCTAAGGGACAACGATTGGATGTGCTCTATAGACCTCAAGGATGCGTACTACCACATTCTAATGGACAAGATGATCCAGGAGGTTCCTCCGCTTCCGGCTGGGAGCCAGTCACTACCAGTTCAGGGTCCTTCCCTTTGGCCTCACCACAGCCCCAGGGTGTTCACCAAGGTATTAGCAGTGATTGCGGCCCACCTGAGACTCCAGGGAATACAGGTCTTTCTGTACCTGGACGACTGGCTCCTGAATGCCCCAACAAGGCATCTACTTTGCTCAGCCAGAGATTTCTTTCTCCGCCTAACCTCCCCAGTTAGACATCACCATCAATGCCGACAAATCCTTTCTGGCCCCGACACAAGTCATAGAATTCATAGGAGCCAGAATAGACACCAGAGATCTACGAGCCTTCCTGACGTCAGAACGACTACGGAATTTGCAACTTCATGTGCGGGCCATCCTCCAGTCAGAAACTCCACCGGCGGAATTGGTCCTGAGGGCGCTGGGCTCCATGGCAGCAGCGATAACGCTCCTTCCATGCGCCCGTCTGAACATGCGGGTACTACAGTGGACCCTTCTAGTTCAATGGTCCTTTCTGTCTTTTCCTCTCCATCACCCCATCGCTATCAGCAAGGCTTGCAGGAGGACTCTATTGTGATGGCTCCATGCTCCGGATCTCCATACAGGCTGACCCTTCTGCACCTCTCGCCATGGTGACCACGGACGCCTCCCACCTCGGGTGGGGGGGGGCATTATTCAGGCAGGACCGTCCAAGGCACGTGGAACGATAGAGACCTCCCTGTATATCAATGTTCTGGAGATGAGAGCGGTGCTGTACACGTTGCAAGCACTTCAGAATCTCCTCCCCGTAGGAACGATTGCAATTCAGTCGGACAACATGTCGGTTGTCTGGTACATCAACAAACAGGGGGGAACCAGGTCTTACCCTCTATGCCGCGAAGCCATGAGAGTGTGGGAATGGGCGATTTCCACCAACCGCTTTCTGATTGCAACGCACATTCCGGGGCGGGCCAACATCCTAGCGGAAAAACTCAGCCGCACCCTTCTTACCCCTTACGAGTGGTCTCTTAACCCACTAGTAGCGAAGCAGATATTTGCAATATGGGGGCAACCCTGCTGCGATCTTTTTGCCTCTCCTTCAAACACCAAATGCGGCAATTTCTTCGCTCTGATTCCCCCTCCAGGGGAAACCCCAAGAGACGCTCTGGTGCATGCTTGGCCGCCCGGTCTACTTTATGCCTATCCTCCTCTACCCCTGATGCTGCAGCTCTTACAGAAAGCCTCGTGGTTGGGGAGCAGGATGATTCTCATTGCCCCATTCTGGCCTCGGCAAATTTGGTTCTCTTACCTGTGGTCTCACCTAGTGAATCCCCCTGGGATTCTGGATCCCAGTCCGGATCTAATCTCCCATCCGTCGGGCTTATCGACCCCAAATCTGGACAATCTGAAGCTGACTGCTTGGTTGCTCCAGTTCCACTCCTAGTTAGGACTCCCGGTATCTCTTCACCAGTCAAAGCCATCCTCATGGCAGCGCATAAACCTTCCACCAGGAAAGTGTACCGCAGTAAATGGAAACGTTTCTCCGTCTGGGTGGTGCATCATAATCTAGATCCCGTTACGGCTCCTCTTCCATCCATATTAGACTTCCTAACCGAACTTTTTCAGGAAGGTGCTAGTTGCTCAACTGTCAAATTGCAATTGGCTGCCATCTCCCATTACCATGTGGGACATGACACAGGGCCCTTGATGTCGGCCAAATTGTGTAAAACCTTTCTCAAGGGCACCTTTTTGCTTAGACCCCCCTATAAAAGAAGCCGTACTCCCTTGGGATCTTTCACTAGTTCTTCAAGCCCTGACTGCTCCACCATTTGAACCTGCTGCTTCAGTGGATCTCAAATACTTGTCCTGGAAAACAGCATTCCTTGTAGCCATTACTTCAGCGAAAAGAGTTTCAGAGCTTCAAGTTCTTTCTGTAAAACCTCCTTACTTGATCTTTTATCCGGACAGAGTGTACCCCAGGACCAATCCCTCCTTCCTTCCCAAAATAGCATCAGAAACCAATATAAATCCATCCATAAATCTACCGGTCTTCTTTCCTAAATATCAGAATAAAGGAGAGTACAAGCTGCATTCATTAGATGTTCATAGGCAGCTGCGTTTTTATACTCCTAGAACAGCTGGTCACAAGCAATCCGACCAGCTGTTCATTTCCTTTGCCAAATTTAATTTGGGGAAAGCAGTATCAAAAATCTCCCTGTCACGCTGGATTTCCCAATGTATTTTGTTAGCGTACCAAGCTTCTTGGAGACCTGCACCTGAAGGAGTTCGCGCACATTCCACTCGTTCCATCTCTACTTCTGCGGCCTTCAAATCTAGAGTTCCATTGGATGATATTTGTTCGGCAGCTACTTGGGCCTCATTTCATACCTTTATTAACCACTACAAACTGGACGTGATTTCTAGAGGGAGAGCATCCTTTGGCTCTGCGGTGCTCCGCAATATCCTTCCATGATGGCCACCCAAGATTCAGGTAGCTGGGGACTCTGTCGCACAGGTTGCTGACAAATGAAGTCCCTACTTCAGATTAAGAAGTTATGTACTCACCATAACGTTCCATCTGAGTAGGTGGCTTCATTTGTCTGCAACCATCCCCCCCTCCTTCCCCCTGACCTTCAGTGGATCTGTGTGAGTTGGAATACCCTTTTGGGTGCATATAGAGGGGCAAACTTGATCTGAGGTCATGGAGGGTTGGCAGGGGATTATGGGTGAGGGGAGGAGCTAGGAGCTTGGATCCATTAGCTATGAAACAAGTTGCCGGCTCGGATCCGATATCGGATCCAAGACCCACAGGTTGCAGACAAATGAAGCCACCTACTCAGATGGAACGTTATGGTGAGTACATAACTTCTTATTATACTCACTACTATAACCAAATATGTCATTGTAAATGGGCAAGATATCAAACTAGCGCAACAAATCCAAAAATTACTTTTATACAAAAAGAAAATGATCTCAAATACATATAAATTAATAGTAACAATTAAATATCAACATGCAATAATGTATAATAATGTGGGAAGGAAAAGGTTGCATATCAGACAATCAGAAGGAATTACCTATTAGGAATACTGGTAAATTGACACCATATAAAAAAATAATATACACTCAGATCATGATCTTCAATAATGCATATTATACACCTGTACACCTTAAATTCAAGGCATCTAAGTCACCCTATTGTCCTTTTTGCCCTAATAAAGATGCTGACATCCTCCACATACTCTGGGGCTACAAAACAGTTAAGCTATGGTGCTCACTAAGACGTCTCTTGGAGAAATCAGGTAATTCAAAATTCAGTTTGTCCTGGGAGACAGCAATACTGCATATATTCAAAAGCGAGAATAATAGTTTCTCCAAACACATAACACTATGCACTTTATTAAAATTCTATATAGCAAAAAACTGGTTGGACAGATCCAAACTATCCTGGTCAGAATACAAGATCATGGCCAAAAAACATATTTTGGCTAACAAGCTTTATACAAAAATCCAAAGGAACCAAACCTATCAGAACTACTGCAAAACATTAATTTTGTCATAAATGGTAAACAGTGTTAATTACACATAGTGAACACAACTCTGAGCTGAGAATACTAACACCACTAACTAAGGTGACATTCTTGTACATATGTATGTAGAGTATTGTTGGGTAGGTTGGTGTTGTGCCTCCAGTTATACTTTCATTTGTAACCAGAATGTACAAGTGAACTGTTATAAGAACAATGTTCTGACTGTCATAACATAACATAGCTACATATAATCCAAAGTGTAATCTTAGCTTATTTGTATTTTTGTAGTAGAAATGTATAATGTCTAGTTTAAATAACTTGCTAAATGTTGAGCACTTTGTAACATCAACTGTTTCATATGTTTTATGACTTGTTACTCTTTTTATTTTGCATTATGTGTAAGAAAAATATTCAATAAAAAGACAAGTACAAAACTACACCTTCCTTACTAGAGGCTTCATTCCACCAGGAAAACTGTAATTAAATGTAAAACACTTGTAGTCCAAAAAATGGCAGGTAGTTCCAGTGTAAAAAAACTCTTCCTTATTCAACCACAGACATATAAGCACTTTCACAGATAACTTCTGCTTCAGATACAAATGCATGCTGTCTACTGTGTATTTATATACCTTGAACCAACTAATTAAGTCACAATCATCTTAACGAAACATCCTTCGTTAAGTAAAAATATTCAGTCCTTCATTGTGAAAACATGATTCTAAAAAGTATAATGCATAACAAACACACAAAAAACTCATGTAGAAAGAATACATATATAAAAAATGCACATGAAATATACAGACATAAAATGTGCTCAAATATAAACATACTGTTAAAAATATCTAATACTTGATGTAAGTAAGCATGTCATAAAGTGATTTTTTTCAATGGTCTTGCTTTAAGTTTTGGTTTTATGGGTTTCCTGTCATTTAACCCATGCCCAGAATCTGCTTTGTCTTGTAATCCATTTTGCCTCAAGCTGTTCTGTTTTTAATGTCCCCCATGCTGATGTCATATATTTTACTTATAACTAAAAAAGTAAAATTGTGTGTTGTCATTCACCCTAATATGTTTAGATAATGCACTAACATCACTTTTTTTTCTGTATCTGGTACATATGTTCCTTGATACGATCTCTAAGAGCTTTGTCCGTTTTTCCCACATAGAAACAAAAACATACTGAACATTGGGTTAAGTAAATGTGTTCTGAAGCACATGTAGCTGAAATATTAAATACATATAGTCCCTGCCTGTGTCAGGATGTAAAAACTTATTACTGTTACTTATATATTTATACATGGAACATCTCCCACATGGACAAGTCTGTCCATCCCTTTTCCTTATATTTTCATTCTTAAAATAAAGTTTTCTCTTTAAAGTGTGCATATTCTTATGTGCAAAACGTGGTCTAGGTTCCAGTAAGGAACTATCTGTCATCAACATTTCCCAGCATACATTTGTATCTGAAGAAGCAGAAGTTATCTATGGAAGTGCTTATATGTCTGTGGTTGAATAAAGAAGAGTTTTTTTTTTTTTTTTTTTACACTGGAACTACCTGCCAATTTTTGGAGTAGAAGTGTTTTATGTTCAATATAAAGATATTTGATAAAAAGACAGATGTGGTGAGTGGATGTTTCAAGTGAATGCTGCCTTGTCAAAGACAAAATACAAATGAGCACTCACTCTTGAGTTCTTAAATTTTATATCAAATATTACTGCTGGGATACTTGCAGCATGACATCACTTTTTGTCACCTAACTGTAGTTCCCAGGCTCAACAACCATTGCTAGAAACTGCTAGCATTTAGCATCTCCCTGTAAAAAAAAATATACATAATCCTTTGATCTTTGCAGCTGCTGGAATACATAAAACAGTAACACTTACAAAACAGTGCAAAAGGCTCCATAGTTTGACATCCTGTCTCCTTGCTGCACTGAAACTGAAAGATACCATCTCTTTCATGGCACAATTATAAAACAATTGAATTTCAACTATTTTACTGAAGTATTGCAAGTTAACCTATGTGCCAGTCCCCACTGTTAAAACATAAACATTTGCACAATTACAATAGTTTATATACATTTCTGTTCTTTTCCAGTAGGGTACACTAGGGCTACATCTTTAAGCTCAGTACTGTACAAACCCTTTTCGCATATACTCTACTTGGCAGTTTGATATAAATACAGTTCTAATAAATTTGTAACACTAGCATATGAATCGTGTTGGCATTCACAACTGACATAATTATTTACAAAATTCCAGATAGCTGGTCTGGCAGTATTTTCTTGTCACACGTCTATATAAATCATATTAATGTTCACAAATGACATATAATTGTTTACAAAATTCCAGCAAGCTGGGATGGCAGTATTTCCCTTTGTGAAATCACACACCAGCATTAATCAATGTATCAGTTTACCAGTCTTCTTCCAGAGTTGTTCCAGCAAAAGGGAATACTTGTTACATTTGCTAGATGTGCATAAGACTATTAAGTTTCTATCTGCATGGAACAAAACATGTCAGAATGACTGATCAGTTGTTTGTATCCTTTGCTGCTCTGAAATTGGTCTCTCCTGTATCTAAAGTCACCCTAGCTAAATGGCTTACTGACTGTATTTCCTTTATTTACAGCAAATCAGGTATGACTTTGCCATACTAAGTTTGTGCTCATTCAATCAGAGCTGTAGCTACCCCCTCAGTTTTCCACTCAAGAACTTCCATGGATGATACCTGATCAGCAGCAACTTGGGCTTCCCCTCACACCTTTATATCTCATTATAAGTTGGATCTGGTGTCCAGAGGTAGGGCATCCTTCGGCTCAGAATATCCTACCTTGAATCTACCCAGGGTTCTAGGTAGCTAGGGATTCTGTCCCATTAGTTAAGGGGGGAATGAAAATTGACTTCAGATACTATAATGTTCCATCTGAGTTGCCCATTTTTATTCCTCCTCGACATCCCGCCCACCAGTCCCCAACCTTTTTAGGTTTTATTTAGAAGAGCAAGTGGATTTAACAAATTTATGTCTTACGAATATTAACAGCTCCAGATGTGGCATTGCCTAGTTGTCTCTCCCTCTATATGATATGTGGGTCTGCTTCTAAATCCTGCATTACCAGAAGACTAAAGGAGACACGACTGAGACCATAAAGCCGAAAATTCAAATTCCTGAAACTTTAGAAGACTGTGTTCTACAATACCAAAATGTAATTAAAAAGTTAAACGGTAGAGGTGTTATTGTTTGTTTAGGTAGTGATGACTAGTTAAAAAAATTCATTGGTCATAATAATATAGGAGATCTTGTTTAAGAGGAAAAGTATACTCTGTACTATGCTGTGTAACATAGTGCTGAAATGTTGAGACCTTTCTTTTGCGATCACTAGACTGTTGTCTTTTCCTCAAAGTAGTGCAATCTCTGAATTGGTATATTTAATTTGCAGCAGATGGGGGGTGGGGGGCACAGCCCCCTGCAAAAGTCGAGGAATAAAAAATAGTAAGTTATGGTTGCTTTCAGTAATTTGCAACTAGATGTTTTAAGCTTTCAGGAATTTGATTTTTTTGTCTTTATGGTCTTGGTTATGTGTCATTTGGTCTTCTGGTAGTATGGGATTTAGAAGTAGACCCTCTGGTTTTGTGACGTATAAGATGTCATCAACTGCAAACAGAGCCAGCTTTTCTTGACTACCATACTAATTGTATCCTTGAATTTGAGTCTCATTTTCTTTGCCAGTGTTTCTAAATATAATGCAGATAACAAAGGATGTTATGTGATCCTATCTCGCCTACATTCTGAATGATGAGTTCGGAGCCGATCCCTCGGCTCCGACTTATGCCAAAGAGAAGTCTCTTATTGGCTGAGCTTACTATATCCCAGGATGCACCACCACCAGTCCCCAGATCTCGTTTGCCGCTTCCCTCCGTGGTCTCGAGCTGGCTGGGCTGAGTAGCTTTTATTAACTACTTTTCTGTCAGTTTTTTGCTGTTTTTTGGTCACAAAAGCTGTTTTAACGGCTATCGCTTCTTTGTGTACGAGTGGATTGTGAAAATTGTTGTGTGAGATTGGGTTGAGTTGTTTACATCCAGGGCCTTCCCAGACGGTCAACCTTTGAAAACCTTTCAGGGTCTCTAGTCTACAGTAGTTGGGAGTTCCCTGTCATTTACAGTTAGTGTTTGTGTTAAACTTTAACTATAAGCTTAGATTTATCACAAGCAAATCTGTAGTTGTTTAAATTTTCGGGCTTTAAAAAATGTTCGAAATGTGGTTTTAAGATGTCTATTACTGACGATCATTTGCTATGTGTATATTGTCTAGGGGCAAAGCACTTGCAGGAGTCATGCAGCGTGTGCCACGCTTTTTCCTCAAGGGTCCTCCAGGAGAGGAAAAATAAATTGATTCTTAAGGGGTTAATTAAACCCTCTTTTGAAGAAGCCTTGGCATCCTCTCCGGCTCCTGCCAAAAAGAAAAGGGCTTTGGTTCCGACCAGTCCGTCGGATCCGACTGCCAAGAGACCTAGGCAGGCCTCTCCTTCGGCTCCAAAGACTTGGGCCGAGGTCGAACGGTCTGCCTCGATGCCACCAGTATCGACTCCTCTGGCTTGAGCCGATGGCTGGGGCATCGAGGCGGGTCACCTTCGCCGGCTCCACTGCTCTCGGGCCGACAAGGGTCCAGCTCAGACACTTCCTCCTCGGCGCCGAAGTCTACCTCGGCACCGATGGAATCTGGTGTGAGTATTCCTCGGCGCCGATTCTCATCGAGTCGCCTCGGGCGGTCCCCTAGTCCCTTGGGGCCGATGGAGAGGCCTTCTGAACCCGTTCTGTTTCCTCTCGGTCTTGAGGATGTCGGATTCTGATATAGACAGGGTGCTCCAAAGACTGTTCCAGTCCCAGTCTTCCAAAATTTGTTTCGTTCCGACCCAGTTGGCTTCGAGCCGATGACCATAGCCCACCCATTGCCATTCCTCCTCCGACTGCTTCGCCCGTCGGAGCAGGTGCTGTTGGAGCCGGTGGAGATCTCAGGGTCGGCTCCGACCCTTACTCCAACCGGGCCTCGGGTCCGAGTTTGAACGCGGACTTCTTCGGCTGGACCCGAGGGTGATGTTTGGGACCTATGCTTTCGGTTCCGAGCCTCCCTCTCGGTGCTTGCTGCGGGACTTCCGTCGACTATCATGGCTCGGAGACCAGACACTCCCAGGATTCTGGGGTCCGGCTTTCAGGGCCATGAGGAGTGCCTTGGCCAAGTCCTCTTGACCATCTCTCCGGTTTTACCAGCACCTTCCTGGGCGTGGAGACTGGGTCTTTGGCAGTTCCCTGTCCGTAACCAGCGGAGCCCCGAGGCCTGAGGTTACCCCAGTGGGGTTCCCCTCCTCCTGAGGGTTCTTGAGTTGTCTTCAGAGGAACCCCAAGGAAGAGATCGTGCAAGAGGAAGCACGTGGACTCCCCGAGTCTATTACATCGACACTGATATGGATGATGCGGAGGGTCCCAGTCGTCCTCGGATGATGTCTCATTTGCAGACATCTTAGAGATCCTCAAACAACGAGGCTGGATATCCAAACCCCCTCTGCTGGCGAATCAGTGCTCCTCAAGGCCTTTGGGGCTCAGCCCTCCGCCTCCTGGGTGTCTCCGCCCGACGAGCTTCTGGATTTAGTTTGTCGAGGGCGTGGGAACATCCAGATACCGTGGAACCAGTCCCTTCTCGTCCAAATAAATTTTTATCTGCTCCCCGAAGGAGTTCCTTACTAAAGTGGCTGTAGATGCCATGGTGGTGGCATCTGCTACACAACAGGGCGTGGCAGAGGTGTCAGCGTCTATCCATCCTCCTAATAAGGAGTCTAGGAGTATGGATAGGTACGGAAGCGCACCCTGACTTCAGCGGCCTTTACCTTAAGGTCTCTGAATTACTTGGCACATTTTACCAGGCTTCAGAGGGATCTGGTCAAGGAGTTGTCAGATTCCTCTCGGTAACCTACCTGAGCAGCTAGCCCAGTCGGTTAGCTCTCAGTTGGCTATCCTTACGTCAATTGCTAACTCGTCCATGAGGCTCATTTCCTATGCGGCCGAAGGGGTAGAGCGGCAGGCACAGGCGTGGCTCTCGTGACAAGCCTGGCTCCGCTTGTGTCAGTTCGGAGGCCTTCAAGTCTTCCTTCGCCGCGCTCCCTTTGATGGGTCCTCATTGTTTGGACCCAAGGTGAAAGACACCCTTACCGCTGTGAGCAAGAGGGAAAACGTTATCTGCCGTAGGGCCCGTTATTCCACTCCCTTTCGGCCTTACCCCAAGGCCAAAGGAGGAAAATGTGGTTCGAAAATCTCTAAGTTTTTCTCCCAACAGCAGGAAGATTCCCGTCCAGAGGCAGAGGCGGGAAATTTTCAGGGACGCCGTCCCAGAGGCGGCAGAGGGCCCGCAATTCTGGAGACCGCGAGTCCTTTCGTGGCTCTTCAGCCTCCCACACGACATGAGGGATTGCCCGGCTGTGCTGCTCGAGCCAGTCGGGTGTCGTTGCCAAGCACCTAAAAGCCTGGGAGTCAATCACTCAGGACAGATGGGTGCTTCGATAATTGCCGGAGGTTACACCATCCCATTCAAATACTCACCCCTCCGTCCAAGAGAACCCGGACCCACCACCCAGTCAAAGGGAAATAGCAGCCGCAGAAGCTTTAAAGCTGCTAGAAAAGGAGTCATCCAACGGTCCCCACAGACCAGATCGGATCAGGGAATTACTCCAGGTTCTTTTTAGTGCCAAAAAAGACAGGGGACCTGAGACCAATATTGGATCTCAGCAGACTGAACCAATCCGTCACGAAATCCAAATTCGAATGGTCACTTTGCAATCCATTCTCCCGTTGTTGGAGAAGGATGTTTGGATGTGCTCCATAGACCTCAAGGGCGCCTATTATCACATACCGATACATCAGGCGTCCAGAAGGTATCTGCGCTTCAGCCTGGGAGTCAGTCATTACCAATTTTGTGCTCTGCCCTTTGGTCTCACCACAGCCCCCAGGGTGTTCACCAAGTGTTTGGCAGTAGTGACGGCTCACCTGAGTCTTGGATTCCAAGTGTTTCCCTATCTCGACGACTGGCTCCTGACTGCCACCACCAGGCATCTACTTATGGACAACCTCAAAGCCACCATCTCCTGGGTGTTTCCCTAGGGATTACATTCAATTGGTCAAAGTCTGTCTTGCTGCCCTCTCAGCGCATAAAGTTTATAGGAGCAGAGATAGACTCAAGATTGATCGCGTCTTTCTTCCTGCCGAAAGGATCCGAACTTTACAGGGCCAAGTTCAAGCTCTGATCTCGAGATCCAAAGCCCCAGCCAGGATGGTCCTACAGGTTCTAGGCTCAATGTCTGCCACGGTTCTTTTAGTTCCTCTAGCAAGGTTACACATGAGGATTCTTCAGTGGCTCTTGTCAACTCAATGGTCCTTTCAGGATCTTCCCTCAATCATCACATCATGATTACGGAAATATGCAAAGGGACCTTCGCTGGTGGCTTCAAACATCCAACTTGGATCAGGGAAAACCCTTTGTTCTCCCCCCTCCAGTGGTTACCCTGACGACAGATGCCTCCCAGATAGGGTGGGGGCATTGTCTGGGCAGGCTAGTTCAGGGCTCCTGGCTTCGGACTCTTCTCCACATCAACGTGTTGGAGATGAGGGCTGTACTTCTATCCCTACAGGCCTTACACCAGTTTCTTCCTCAGGGCATCATCGCCATCCACACAGACAACATGTCGGTGGTTTGGTATCTGAACAAACAAGGAGGGACCAGATCGTATCCCCTTTGCAGAGAGGCCATGAGAGTGTGGGAATGGGCTGTAGCTACCAACCGCTTCTTGGTAGCGACCCACATCCCGGGAAAGTCAAATGTATTGGCGGACAAATTAAGCAGGACAATTCTCTCTCCTCACGAATGGTCTCTAAACCGCACAGTAGCAGCCCAGGTTTTCAAGAGATGGGGGACGCCGTGCTGCGACCTATTTGCAACTCCACAAAACACCAAGTGCCAAAGGTTCTTCTCCTTGATTCCACATCAGGAAGTACCAGCCATGGATGCTCTAGCACAACCTTGGCCAACAGGGCTACTTTATGCCTTTCCTCCAATTCCTCCTTCCCAAAGTTATTCAAAAGCTTCTCAACTAGGGTCTTCAATGACTCTGATTGCCCCCTACTGGTCTCGTCAGATATGGTTTCCTTACGAGAAAAAGCATCCAGTGGACGATTCGTGGAACTTGGACCTGATCCCGGATTTGCTAATCCATCAGTCGGGACATTGGCATCAGTCCTTCAATCTCTGAAATTGACAGCTTGGCTCCTCCACTTCCAACCTTAGTTAGAAGTCACACACTAGACCCGGAAGTTGTTCACATTTTTTCTTCGGCACACAAACTCACCACTAACAAATTGTACCTCAGTAAGTGGAAGAGGTTTGCTATCTGGGCTCAACTCAAGGGCTTAGACCCTATCACTGCTCCTGTCCCAGAGGTTTTGAAATTCTTAACATCCCTGTTTAGTCAGGGATCTTCTGTCTCAACTATTAAAGTTCAGCTAGCTGCTATCTCTAAATTCCATGAATCCACGGATCCTCCTTTGATGAGCAGCAGACTATGCAAAACATTCATTAAAGGTGCGAGTCTGTTAAGACCACCAGTTTCTCATCCTGCACCTCTGTGGGATCTTGATTTGGTGCTTGCATTAACATCTCCCCTTTTGAACCGGCTGCTACATGAATTAAAATATCTGTCTTGGAAAACGGCATTCTTAGTGGCTATTACTTCTGCAAGAAGAGTCTCAGAGCTTCAAGCCCTGTCTATTAAACCACCGTACTTGATTTTCCACAAAGATAGAGTATCACTTAGGCCTAATCCATCCTTTGTCCCAAAGGTCTGCTCTAGTTTCTGTCTTCAACAATCTCTAGAACTACCAGTTTTCTTTCCAAAATTCTCTAATGAAGCAGAATACACTCTCCATAAATTGGATGTTCACAGGCAATTACGCTTCTATTTAGACAGGACTCAGCAACCGTAAGTCAGACCAGTTGTTTGTGTCCTTCTCAGATAATAAATTGGGCCAAACCATCACAAAAGCTACAATCTCAAAATGGATCACAGATTGCATAACTCAGGCCTATTCTTCTTTGAATAAACATCTTACATCATCTATCAAAGCTCATTCTACCAGAGCTATGGCTACTTCTATAGCCTTTCATTCCAAGCTCGCTATTTCGGAAATTTGTGCTGCGGCTACTTGGTCCAACCCGCACACTTTCATTTCCCACTACAAATTGGATGTGGCATCTAAAGGACGAGCATCATTTGGTTCCACGGTACTCAGGAGTGTTTTCCAGTGAGCCACCCAGGATTCAGGTGCTAGGGACGCTGTCCCATCATTCAGAATGTAGGCGAGATAGGATCACATAACATCTTTTAGTTATGTACTCACCATAACTTCAGATGTTTGGGATCCATCTAGCCTACATTCCTGATACCCACCCTCCTTCCCCTTGCCTTGCAGATCAGAAGAGATTGAGCGGTTTTGAGTTCAACTGTTTTATCTTGTTTCATCTGGCGATGTTATATAAGCAGGGTATGCGTGTGTGCATGTATGCGGACAAACTAGATCTGGGGGACTGGTGGTGGTGCATCCTGGGATATAGTAAGCTCAGCCAATAAGAGACTTCGCTCTTTGGCATAAGCGTGCCGAGTCGGAGCCGAGGGATCGGCTCCGAACCCATCATTCAGAATGTAGGCGAGATGGATCCCAAACATCTGAAGTTATGGTGAGTACATAACTAAAAGGTAGCGTGAGGACACCCCTGCCTGGTTCCCCTGCTGAAGCATAATTATCAGAGAGGACCCCACCCACTTTAATTTTCACCTAAAATCCTTCAATCTCCAGTCAACCTTATTTTATCACAGAATGTAAATGCTTCCATTGCTCTGCTCACTGTCATGCTTTCTCTGCAGCAAGACCCACCACTAACAGTGGTATTTTCTTACATTCTTCCCTCTGGGATTGTCAATGTTCTTTTAATGTCAAATATTTGGCCCCCCTCCTCAAAACTACATTGATCCATATTTACAATTTTGACATCACTTTTGCCTTTCTTTTAGCCATTGTAGACATAAGAACTTTATGATCACAACTTCGTATTGAAATAGGTCTGTTTGACGCTGGATCTGATGGATCTTTACCTTCCTTGAGTATTACAGCTACCACCGCTTTCTTCCAGAATATTGGTACTTCTCCTCTTAAAATACTGTTAAACATAACTTTCCAGATCTTTATTTTTAGTTTTTTTCCCTCCTAGATTACAAAGTTCCATGTGAATACCATCTATTCATGGGGACTTTGTTGTCGATTGGTTACACATCACCATTTTTATCTCATCTTCTCCTATCGTAACGGTTAGTAATTGAGCCTCCTCTACCTCTAACTTGGGCATATTTAATTCTTCCATAAACATTTCCATTTGTACTTTTTCTTGACTTCCATATTTCCCTGCTTTATATAGACTTTCATAGAATTTGTGAAATATTGATGTTCCTTGTTATAGGCTCCGTAAGCTTGGTGAGTGACAAACCCATTCTACTTCATTGCCTGAATCATGCTAAATATTTTTGTGCTCTAGAGTTATCAAAAACAGTTGCTTAATAGCAGTCTTTCTAAACTCATGCATATTATCGAGGTAGTCCCTTATTTTCTGTTTAGCATTCTGCAGTTGCTCCTCCTCTTGTTCTGTGAGATTCCCCTATTTTGCCATACTTTATCATTTGTCAGTCCCTCTAAATAGTTCTTCTTACTTCTTAACCATATCTCCCTTTGTTTTATTTCCACCATATTTGTAAACTCCACTTTAATGTTATCCTAGTCCTAGCTATGTTTTCAGAAGAAATTTGTATTTTCTTTAATATCTCATGAACAATTTCCACTACCCACTCCTAAATTCCTCTTTTCAACAGGTAGGTGAGAAAGCTCCAGTGACTGATTTATATTTCGTTACCCTGATTTTTTTATTTGGTCATTATTGGTGCATGATCTGAACTAGTTCTTTGGTTCATATCAAGATTTTCATTTAAATGCGCATGTTCCTGTGAAATGTAAATTGTCTAGCCTAGCCCAGTTTTTGTATCTTGGGGAAATATGTAAATTCACTCAGAACTCCTAGTACTGAATTTACATCTTCCATGCCAAATAATTTTTATTTTTATTTAACATTTGTTTACCTGGAAAGTCTGACTTGTAACAAAGCCTTTTTTCAGCGGAGGCCTGGGAGAAATGCTCCAAACGCATATCTTTGTGACAAGGGAGGAAACCGGAGTACCTGGAGGAAACCCACACAAACACCGGGAGGACATGCAGGCTCAGCACAGAGGGCACCGCAGTCGAGAATCGAACCGGAGAACCTCTTGCTGTGAGGCGACATTGCAACCGCTGCACCACTGTGCTGTCCATAAATATTTTTAAAAATCTACTCTCCTTAGTTGTATTTTCCCTTCTGAGTCCCTAGATACATTTTCACTCTTGCAAATGAAATTCCAGTCCCCACCTATAAATAATATTTCTTGTTGAAAGCTGATTATTTCCCCCAGAATTTTCTTAAGCTCCATTATAGCAGTTTTGGTGGAATACAAGTACTTGCCAGTATAATCGTCCTCCCTTACCAGTAGCCCCTTAGTACTGCAAATCCACCATTGTTGTCTTTTTATCCTGTTCTATTACTATTGGAGCACCTCTTGCAATTGGTATAAATTCTCCTCTCTCTTTGCCCCAGGTATTCCACTGAATAATCATCCTGAAAGTCTTTATCAAATTTGCATGTTCATTTCTTTCCAAGTATGACTCCTGTGGATAGCTATTTGCACTCTACATTTTTTTAATATAGTTAACTATGCTTTTTTGTATTTTATCTGAGAGACCATTCACATTTGTAGTCATTACAGAAAGCATCATATTCTTGCAAAATTATTGCCACCTATTACGTAGAACAGCTTTTTTTTAAATGTCTAGTTCCTACTTTTGTGTTACATGCACGTACTGTCTGGTAGGATAATCTTTTATACAGTTTCTTGTCATCTTCATTTGAGCCTGGGTGTCAGATTTTAACAAGTTTGTTTTAATGAAAACCCTCAAACAAAAATGCAAACACAATACCCCCTTAAAACCAAGTAAAACACACAACTATGTACATCTTCAAAACTTGAAGTTTGACCCCCCCCCGTTAGAACAAATGTTGCAGATGGAGAGATGTTCTTTGTGTTTCACTGTTGCAGTCATCACATTTGGGTTATCCCTGCCAGGGTAGCCCTCGGCTGGCCCGAATACCAGAGGCTTAGTATTTCTTCATCGGTTACTGTCGCTTCAGGACTGACGTCAGGTCATCAGTAGTATAAAATAAGGCAGCAGGCACCATTACATCAGTCTTTCTTGCCACACAGCCCGAAGCAGAAGCAGTTCACATGAGTGCTGGTCAGCCGCTACTTGAGTTTCTTCTTTCTAATTGAAGCTGAAGTCTTCTAAAGCTATGTACCCCATTAGGGATCCTTTTTTTCTTGCACTAACCGATGTCAGAAAAAGTTAACAATTGTCTCTCCTGTGGAAAGCAAATACCACACCGAGACTTTCATTCTTACTTACATACTCACTTGCTTAGGCCCAGACCACGATGTCCCCCGCTTTTGCTTCTGTGCTTTGTTCAGCGCCAGAACTATATGTCATCAGGCCCTTATTGTAGCTAGATATTTTCTCTTACAGTCCTCTAATTCCAATATGGCTTCAATAAGCCATCCGACAGCAGATCTTCTGAAAAAACGTAAAGACAGAGACAGACCGCACAGGTCTAAACCTACCAATGACGCTTCCGTTAAGCTAGTTGTCAGTTCTCCAGTCTTCAGTGAGGTGCTTTAGCAGCCCCTGATGCCCGCTTCTTTGGATTCGCAGGCCACTACCCAGACCCTTTCTGAGTCCAGTATGTCGCAAAACACTTCTTCGACTAAGGATCCTGTGGTTCTCTCCCTTGGATGGGGACAGAGCCGCTGTGCAGGCACCAGCTTCCGAGGAAGTCCTTTGCACTACCGATTCTAGACACAGACTACTTTTGCGTCTAATGTTCTTTCGAAAACTAACGAGTTTCTTAGGCCCAGGGTATAAACCACACCCAATAAACCAACGACCCAACCTCAGGCACCTGTTTCCTTGCCTCAGTCTCAAATGCTTAAAATGGTGGAAGACCTTATCATGCCAAGCTACCCCTTCCAAAAGAAAAAGAGATCTGTCCCCTGTAGTTTTGTCTGAACAGGAGTCTGATGACTCTGATGCATCTGAATACATAGACATGCAACCCCTCTCTGCTTGTGAGGATTCTGATGCAGAGGATTCTATTCCTTCAGCCTCTCCCCCGGAGGACTTTTCCTGTGGGGAAACCCTTCATACCTTAAGGGAGCATTTCCAGTGGGAAAGTCAGGACTACCCTCAGTTTAAAAAGAGACTCTGGGAATTCTTTGATCTTCCACAGCACAGACCCCTGTCCATTCCCCCAGTCCTGGATGCTGTGGAGGATGTTTTCTTGGAATCCAGTTTGACTCCTGACAACCCTCCCTCTTGCACCCAGAAAAACCCAGACGGATATTAGAGTCCCTGACTCTCACAAATTTCTTTTTAAAAATACTACTGCTGACCCTGAGGCAATTTCTCAAGGGCCTAAAGGAATTAAAGCAACCTCTGCTAAGAATCCTACCTCCTCAGATAGGGATTCCCGAGCACTAGACAGATGGGGTAAAAAAAAGTATACACCTCTGCTACTCTTGCTAACAGAGCACTACATTGCCAGTTCTATATGCTAAAATTTCAGCAACATACCCTGGAACACCTCAAACAAAAAATGTCTTCCTTTCCTGCTTGTGCAGAATGTAAAGATTTACAAGACGTAATGCATTCTGCCAGTCAAGTAACTAAACACACTTTGCACTGTGGTTTTGATGCTCTAGAAGCTTCTTGCAGGGTAGTAGTCACCGGTTCTGCCCTTAGAAGACATGCATGGCTTAAGGAACAACCTTTGCCAGACCATGTTAAATCTGAATTGTTGGGTGCCCTCTTGCACAAAGACAACTTATTTGGCACTAAGGCTGAAGAGGTCTTAAAGATGAAAGAAAAGTCTATGCAGACAGTTAAGGACTTCTTACAAGTCCAGCCACCCAGGTTCAGCAGACATTGTCCCTCCAAGCACTGGTCCTTTCCTGCTTCCACCAGGTTAGTTCAGCCCAGACCCCGTGGAAGCCAACCCACCAGACAGTAGCCACAGAGAATGCAGGGATCTAAACAGTGGATTTCCTCCACTTCAAAAACAGGGAGTTCTAAGCCACCCTCTTATGGTAAGAACTCACAATGACTCTCCTCCCCCGCCACCTCCCTCAACCCACTTTCACTTACCCCTAGGAGGAAGATTCTCCTTTCACTCAAGCACCTGGGCCGCCATTACCAGTGACCACTGGGTTCTCAACATAGTGTCACAGGGATACATATTTTCTTTCCACACCCTTCCAACTCCAAAAGGGTTCCCAGATCTACCCTCCAAACCAGTGGGCAGAGGCGCAAAAGCAAGTCCTTTCCCTGCTGTCTGAGGGCAATAGAGCATGTTCCTGCAGAACAGAAAGGCCAATATTTCTACTCCAGAGTTTTTCTGGTACCCAGAAAAGAGGGTACCTGGCACCCCATCCTCAATCTATTCATTCTAAACACCTTCGTGGTGATACCAAAATTCAGAATGCTCACCCTCCAGCAGCTGCTACCCATGATCTCCAAGGATGCTTGGCTAGCCACACTAGACCTAAAAAAGGCCTACCTCCACATTCCTATAAGAGAATCATACAGGAACCATCTCCGTTTCAGGGCAGGATCTCTGCACTTTCACTTCTCTCCACTTCCCTTTGGGTTATCTGCTGCTCCCAGAGTTTTCACAACATGTCTAGCTCCGACCATTGCCTTTTGCAGACAAAGGAATTTCCAGATTTCCCCATGCTTAGATGACTCCCTAATTTGGGCAGGCATCCAGGAAAGCTGCTCAAGCACCTGGCCTTTGTAAAGTCCCTACTAACCTCCCTAGGGTGCACAATCAGTGAAAAGAAATCCAAACGGGTACCCACCCATAGGATTATATTCGTGGGAGCAAGAATAGACATAGCATTCCGGATGGCATTCCTTACACCAAAAAAGCAAACTTTCCCGACAGCCTTCTTCTCTCCGCTAACCAGCAGACCCCAGTTATCTACAAGGAAAATCTTGCAAGCTCTGGGGTTCATGGCATCTTACATTCTACTCAATATATATGCCAGACTGCATATGAGGAAATTTCAGTGGTACCCAAAAAGCCTTTGGTGTCAACACTCTCAAGACCTGGAGACTCTTATACCCATGATACCTTGCCTCAGAAAAGATTTCCTTTGGTGGGCAACAGCATGCTCCCACAACAAGGGACTGCCTTTCTCACCACCACCCTGCCGCCCAGACCCTCCCCACAGATGCATCAGACTATGCCTGGGGTGTACACCTGGATGGCAGGTGCATACAGGGCCAATGGAGTCCACAGCAAATCCTTCTGCACATCAGCCAAAAAGAGATGATAGCTGTCAAGCACGCCTTGACAGCTTTCAAGCCCCTTCTCTCCCCAGGGGCTCTCCTGATCAAAACGGACAACACCACTGTGGTGTGGTATATCAACAAGCAGGGAGGGACTCACTCCTACCCTCTATGCAGGCTAGCCATGACCCTTTGGCACACAGACCTGCCATGCAACTCCACCTGTTAGCACAATTTCTATCAGGTTCTCAAAACTCTCTGGCAGGCCACTTGAGCAGGAAATCTCTGGACCAACACGAGTGGCAGCTCGACAAAATAACCTTCACCCTACTAACTCAGAAATGGGGCACCCCAAAGGTTGACCTCTTTGCCTCCCACACCAACTATCAGCTCAGCAAGTTCTGCACCAGGGAGCATCACTGCATGGCTTGGAAAGTGAATGCCCTGTCCTTCCCCTGGGTCAATCTATCAGTCTGTGCCTTTTCTCCACTACCTCTCATCCCCAGGGTACTGCTCAAAATAACAGAGGAAAAACAAAGGACAATTCTTATTGCTCCAGACTGGCTTAGCCAGCACTGGTACCCATTGTTGCGCAGCCTGTCTGCACTGCCACCATGACATTTCGCTCAGATTCCAATCCTCCTGACCCAGAGGGAAGGAGAATTCATACATCCCCAATTGCAGATCCTCATTTTGGCAGGTTGGCCTATTCCCAACCCCCCTTATCAATCTGCCAACCTCAGTAAATGGGTTCTAGATGTTATACTTGAGGCCAGACGCCCTAGCACTAGAAAGTCTTATGCTGACAAATGGAAAAGGTTCTGCATCTGGATTAAGGCTAAGGGAGCCAATATGGCAAAACCCTCCCCCTCTGTCATCCTGGATTATTTAGCAGACCTGCTACACAGTGGTCTCTTTTTTTTTTCCTCTATTAAAATCCATGCTTCTGCTATCTCTGCTCATTTCCCCACTGAGCAGCCATTTTTTTCACACCCTCTGATCAAACAGTTCCTAAGAGGGGGCTAGCAACTTGAGGCCACCCAGAAGAGGACTAACCCCAGCTTGGGACTTTAACTTTGTGTTAGAAAAGCTCACCCTGCCTCATCCCTTTGAACCAGCCTCTTCAGCAGAGCTGAAATTTCTCTCCTTAAAATAGCTTTCCTTTTGGCCATCCCTTCAGCCAGAAGGGTCTCCGAGCTGCAAGCACTCATGGCTGTGGAACCCTTCATCTTCATGATCAGGGTGTCCCCCAGGACTACTAACCCATCCTTCATGCCCAAGGTGGTGCCCAGTGTGGCTCTCAACCAATCCATTAATTTGCCCACCTTTTCCCTAACCCACAGAATAAGGGGGAAAAGGATCCTGCACTCTCTAGATTCTATCTAGACAGGACTAAATTCTTTAGAAAGTCTGATCATTTGCTGGTTAGGTTTGCTGCAGGGGCAGAGGGCAAAGCCATCTCCAAACAAACCATTTCCAAATGGATAGCACACTGCATCCAATTCTGCTACAAGCAACATGGAAAGCCTCCCCACAAGGGGGTCCAGACTCACTGCACCAGAGCAGCCTCCACTTCTGCAGCTTTCCTCAGAGGAGTCCTCTCCAGGGACATCCTGGAGGCTGCCACCTAGACATATGTTCACACCTTTACCAGACATTACCAACTGGCTATCTTCTCCAAATCCAGGGCAGGGTTTGCCTCTGCAGTCTTGCAGGGCATCCTAACCAGCCCCTAGTTTCCTTGACTGCCTCCACCCATTTCCTCAGCTTTGGGAATCAACCCAAATGTGATGACTGGAACAGTGAAACACGAAGAACATAGTACATTTGTGCACACTTACGTTAAATTTAGATGTTAGAGTTTATTCACTGTTGCAGTCCTGGCTGTTCATCGTGTTACCCTGCTGCAGTCATCACACTTGGGTTATCCTGCCGTCAGGCGGTCCCGCAGTCTGCCCGAATTCCAAAGTCTTGGTCCGGTGTCGGTTGCTGTCGCTTCTTCCCTGACGTCAGTGCGCCAGAAGTATATGAGGCAGCCAGCGCCATTTTCTTCAGTCTTTCTTGCCGCACGGTGCCCAAAGCAGAAGCAGTTCGCAAGTGCCGGTCGGCCAACACCTGAAATTTTCGATTTGAATTTCAGTCTGAAGTCTTCAATAAAGCTAAGTACCCCATTAGGGAACATTTTCTTGCCTCAGTCCGATGTCAGAAAAAGTTAACTGCATTTCTTGTGGGAAGCAGATATCTCATAAGGACTTCCATTCCTATTGTATTCCTTGCCTAGGCCCAGACTACAACGTCACAGGTTGTCGGTTTTGCGCTAGGTTTAATAAATGCACTATCAAACGCCGTTTTGACTTCACACGGCATTACTTTGGTAGGAAATTTAATTATATCATGCCGTCGGAGCAGCCGATGACCGCAATTCATAAAAAAGCGCAAGGATAAGGACAGGCAGCCTAGGAATAAGCCAGACCCCGAGGCCTCAGCTGGGCCTGTCGTCGGTTCTCCGGTTTTCAGTGAGGCACCTACGCAGCTGCTGACTACTGCAGAGCTGGAACCCCAGACAGCTGCCGACTCCCAAGCGGAGTCTACTAGGCTGACACAGCCATCTACCGACACCGGTGCAGAATTAGTCACCGGTGCAGAGGAAACACCTTCGGTTGCAGAAGGTGTCTTCAGACCGACTACACTCACCATTAAATCTTATGCTAAGCTTAAAACTCCTTTAAACCTAAGAAAACTGTTCATCAGTCTACAGGTCAAGGCCCCATGCCTAAGAAACAGATGCTTAAGATGGCTGAAGATTTAATTACCCTTATCAGGGGTTCCCATCCCCCTCCTGATAAAAGACCAAGACAAGAGGAGGATTACTCATCCTCTGACCAGGTTTCTCTCTCCTTAGATTATTCTGAGGAACAGGATTACACTTTTCCACCTTATGAGGATTCTGATGCTGACGACTCTATTCCTTCAGCATCTCCCCCTGAAGACTACTCCTTTGGGGGGGAAACATTACATACCATGAGGGAACATTTCCACTGGGAAGGCCAGGATTACTCAGATTCTAAGAAAAGTCTCCGAGATTTCCTTACCCCAGCACAGACCTCTTGCTATCCCTTCTGTTTTAGATATTGTGGATGATGTCTTCTTGGAGTCTAGTTTAAATCCAGACTCTCTACCTCTTGCTCCAGCCAAACCAGACAGATACTACAGAGTACCTGACTCTCACAAATTCCTTTATAAAAGCCCTGTAGCTGACCCAGAAACCATATCCCAGGGTCCTAAGGGAGCAAAAGCTTCTATGGCTAAAAATCCTGTGCCCTCTGAAAGAGATTCCAGAGCCCTAGATAGATGGGGAAAGAAAATATACACCTCTGCAACTCCGGCTATGAGAGCATTAAACTGCCAGTTTCACATGTTGAAATATCAACGATTCCTGATGTCTCAGTTAAAACTAAAAATGAGCACACATTCAGAACAGCCTGAATTCAAGGAAATGCAGGATCTGATGCATGCAGCTGAACAGGTGGGCAAGCATACTTTACAATGCGGATTTGATTTACTGGAAGCTTCCTGCAGAGCAGCTGTTACTGGCTCTGTCATTCGTAGACATGCTTGGTTAAAAGAGCAAACCCTCCCTGACCATGTTAAGCAAAATTATTAGATGCACCTTTACAACAGGATGTATTATTTGGTGTCAAAGCAGAAGAGGTTTTAAAGAAAATGGAGGATAAGGCTAAATCTATGCAAACGATCAAGGATTTCTTGCAGGTACAACCCCCTCGCTTCAGCAGAAATTGGCCAACAAAAAATTGGTCCTTTCCAGCTTCAGACAGATCACAGAGGGGCAAATAGACGCCCAAGGGGCAGAGGTCAGTCACAGGGCCCTTACAAACCTCGCCAATGGGGTTCTGCTACCCAGAAAGGAGGAGAAGACAGGCCCCAAGCTAGCAGAAGGCAGGCACAATGACTCTATCCTCAAACTACCAAGCAAATCTCTCCTGGAGGAAAACTAGCATTTTTTGCAGACAACTGGCACATCACAAAAGACAAATGGGTTCTAAACATTGTCTCTCAAGGATACAGATTCCACTTTCATACCTTACCAAAGATCAAAGGAATGCCAAACCTGCCACCAAATCAATGGGCAGAGGCTCAAAAACAAATTACAGTTCTCATGAACATGAGAGCCATTCAACAGCATAGAGACCTATTCTGGATCTTTCAATTCTGAACACTATCTGCAAGTACCAAAATTCAAGATGCTAACACTACAGCAGCTTCTTCCCATGCTGGGCAAGAATGCTTGGCTAGTCACTTTGGACCTCAAGGAGGCATACCTGCATGTCCCTATCAGACAAAATTGCAGAAGATACCTCTGCTTCATTGCAGGTTCAACACATTATCAATTCTCTGCACTGCCCTTTGGCTTATCTACTGTGCCCAGGGTCTTCACAAAATGCCTGGCACCAGTAATTGCATACTGCAGACAAAGAGGAATTCAAATATACCCATACCTGGACAACTGTCTTATTGAAGCAGAAAGGAAGGGCATTCTTTTACAGCATCTGGCATTTGTCAAACACCTTCTAAGTTGCCTAGGGTGCACAATAAACTAAATCAAAACTAGTGCCCTCACAAAACATAATATTCCTGGGTGCCAGCTTGAATACAACGGCCCAGATGGCTTATCTCACGCCAGACAAACAACGACAGCTGTTTCAATATTTCAAAATAATGGCAACAAAGACCAAACTCCCTGCAAGAAAAATTCTGCAGGCCTTGGGATTCATGGCATCTTACATACTACTAATACCATTTGCAAAACTGCATATGAGGAAATTACAGTGGTACCTGAAAAGTGTATGGACTCAGCACAGCCACAGCTTGGAAACAATGATTCCACTCATTCCCTGCCTTCAGCAGGAATTTCTATGGTGGGCACAGGCATGTCACCTCAACAAGGGTCAGCCTTTCACCTTACCACAGCCAGGCAAACTTTGACAACAGATGCATCGGACTATGCCTGGGGAGCACACATGGCAGGGCAGTGCATTCAGGGCAAATGGACTACAGATCAGAGACGCCTGCATATCAATCAAAAAGAAATGCTAGCAGTGTAGAATGCCTTAACAGCTTTCAAGGACCTTCTACACCCAGGACAACTACTAATAAGGACAGACAACACCACAGTTATGTGGTACATAAGCAAGGGGGCACACATTCCTACCCTCTATGCAGGCAAGCAATGACCTTGTGGAGCACTGCACTGTCTTACCAGGTTCAATTACAAGCACAATCCCTGCTCGGAAAGAAAAACACATTGGCAGACGACCTAAGCAGAAACATCATGGATCCACACGAATGGAAACTAGATCCGCAAGTATTTGCAATGATAGCTCAAAAATGGGGACACCCAGACATAGATCGGTTTGCAAGCCCCCACAACCACCAACTTCAAAAATTTTGCACAAGGACCTTCCATCCACTAGCTTGGAAAGTGGACGCCCTCTCATTCAGTTGGAAAACATTGACAGCGTATGCCTTCCCTCCACTGCCTCTGCTAGCAAAGGTACTGCTGAAAGTCAGATTAGAGGCGCCACAAATGATTCTCGTTGCACCAGACTGGCCACGCCAACATTGGTATCCAATTTTAAGGAACATGGCCCAAGGCCCACCATGGATTTTGCCACAAATTCCTCACCTGCTCACCCAGCGAGACAATCTGATTCTACACAGCCAGCTCAAGACCTTAAACCTGGCTGCATGGCAAATTACCTAAACAACCAGCCAACACCTTTATCCAAAGCTGTTATGGATGTCATTCTGGAGGCCAGGAGGCCCAGCACCAGGAAAACCTATTCAGACAAATGGAAAAGATTTTGCACCTGGAACCAGGCTAAAGGCCTAAATCCCCTGAAGCCGAACATTCCTCAGATTCTACAATATTTAACTGAGATGTTACACAAAGGACTTTCCTTTTCATCTATTAAGATCCACGCCTCAGCAATTTCAGCTGATTACAGCACGGATCCTCCTTTATTTTCACATCCACTCCTAAGACAGTACCTCAGAGGGGCTAAGAACTTAAGACCGCCAAGGAGAGCTCCAACACCTACTTGGGATCTCAACTTTGTCCTGGAAAAGCTTACACTGCCACCCTTTGAACCAGCTTTCTCAACTGATTTAAAATTTCTTTCATGGAAAACTGCCCTACTCCTAGCAATAACCTCAGCTAGAAGATTCTCTGAGTTACAAGCACTAATGGCAGTGGAACCTTTCCTCATTTTCCATCAAGACAGAGTTTCTCTATGAACTAATCTTTCCTTTATGCCAAAGGTGGTATCCAGTGTGGCCCTAAACCAAACCATTCACTTGCCCACCTTCTTCCCAAATCCCCAGAACAAAGGAGAAAGACTCCTGCACTCTTTGGACATTCACAGGCAATTACGTTACTACTTTGATAAAACTAAGGCTTTCAGAAAAACTGATCAGCTCTTTGTAGCCTATGCTACAGGATCACAAGGAAAAGCTCTCTCAAAACAGACCATTTCTAAATGGATAGGACATTGCATACGTTTCTGCTACACACATCATGGAAAACCAGTACCTGCTAACATTAGGTCCCACTCCACCAGGGCTACAGTTACATCAGCAGCCTTTCTCAGAGGAGTGCCAACCAAGGATATTCTGGAAGCTGCTACTTTGAGTTCAGTGCATACCTTCACCAAACACTATGACTTACCTCTTTAAGACTAGAGCTGGTTTTGCCACTGTGGTTTTGCAGGGCCTACTAGCTTCTAACCCTGTTTGACTCCACCTCCCCTCCTTAGCTTTAGGATTCAACCCACGTGTGATGACTGCAGCAGGGTAACACAATGAACATAGTACAGTTTTGTACCTACCATAAATGTAGATGTTAGAGTGATGTTCATCATGTATACAGCTGCAGTCATAACAGATGGGTTGTCCTGCCGTCAGGCGGGTCCTCGGTCGGCCGAATTCCAAAGTCTAGGTCCGGCGTCGGTTGTCGTTGCTTCTTCCCTGACGTCAGTGCGGCAGGGGTATAAAAGAACCAGCCGACGCCATTTTCTTCAGTCTTTCTTGCCGCGCGGTGCCCGAAGCAGAAGCAGTTCGCAAGTGCCGGTCGGCCAGCTCCTGAGATTTACGAAAAATATTTCAGCCGAAATCGTCTTGAAAGCTAAGTACCCCGTTGGGGAAACTTTTTTTGCCTCAGACCGATGTCAGACAAAGTTAATAATTGCATTTCATGTGGGAAGCAAATACCACATAAGGATTTCCATTCCTTCTGCATTCGTTGCTTAGGCCCAGACCACGACGTCTCGGCCTGTCGTTTTTGTGCTAGATTCAACAAACGCACTATTAAGTGTCGGGCGGAGTTCGCCCAACACTATTTTGGTAAAAGGTTTAATTACATTATGTCGGATATGAGACTCCAGTTTTGAGTAAAAGCTGCAAAGATAAGGACCGACATACGAGGTCCGCGACTTCTACCGACACCACGCTAAGGCCGGCTACAGGTGCTCCGGTTCTCAGCGAGGTGCCTACGCAGCCCCTGAGTACCGATGACGCTTCTTTAGCTGTGTCTTCTGTGCCCGAGGTCGCAGGCTCCTCGGCCCCCACTCCGACTACAGATACCGACGCCACTCTTGGCGGGGAAAACTCAGAGTTTAGACAAGCCTGCCACCTCTCAAGGTGTCTTCAGGCCTTCCTCTTTTTCCATTAAGGCTTTCACAAAATCTAAAGCAGCCATGAAAACTAAGACAAGCTCCACAGAGCCCTTCTCAAGGCCCCATGCCTAAAAAACAGATGCTCAAAATGGCTGAGGATTTGATTACTCTTATCAGGGGTTCTCAACCCCCCTCGGACAAAAGGCCCAGATTGGAGGAAGACCATCCTTCCTCAGACCAAGCCTCTATTACCTCAGAACATTCTGAGGAACAGGAATATTCATATTCCCCTTTTGAAGATTCTGATGCTGAGGAGTCCATCCCCCCCCCCCCCCCGAGGACTATTATTTTGGGGAAACCTTACATACTTTGAGGGAACACTTTCACTGGGAAGGTCAAGATTACTCAGATTCCAAGAAAAGGCTCAGGGATTTTCTCTTGCTTCCTCAGCACAGGCCTCTGGCTATCCCTCATGTCTTGGATATATTAGATGATGTGTATACAGAAGCCAGCCTCAACCCAGATTCTTTACCTCCAGCTCCTGTTAAACCTGACCGGTATTACCGGGTTCCTGATTCACACCAATTCCTATACAAAAGCCATGCTGCTGACCCAGAAACTATTTCAAAGGGTCCCAAGGGAATTAAGGCCTCTACTGCCAAAAATCCATTTCCTTCAGAGAGAGATTCCAGAGCTTTAGAAAGGTGGGGGAAAAAGGTATACAACCTCGGCCACTTTAACCATGAGGGCATTAAACTGTCAGTTCCACATGTTAATGTATCAACAGTTTTTGTTATCTCAGTTGAAAAGCAAAATGACACAACCTGAGCAACCAGATGTAAAAGAGTTGCAGGATTTGTTGTATAGTGCAGAGCAAGTGGGTAAACATACCTTGCAATGTGATTTTGATGCTTTAGAGGCCTCATGTAGAGCTGCTGTTACAGGGTCTGTCATACGTAGACATGCTTGGATCAAAGAGCAAACCTTACCAGATCATGTCAAAGCTAAATTACTAGATGCACCTCTTCAAAAAGATGTATTGTTTGGTGTTAAAGCTGAGGAGGTACTAAAGAAAATGGAGGAAAAGGCAAGATCAATGCAAACAGTGAAAGATTTCCTACAGGTATAACCTCCACGTTTCAGCAGAAACTGGCCTTCAAAAAAATTGGTCCTTTCCAGCCACAGTCAGACCTCAAGAGAGGTAGATGCAGGCGCCCAAGGGGTAGAGGGCAATCTCAAGGATCATTTAGAGCCAGACAATGGCAAGCACCTACACCAAGAGGTGGAGAAGATAGATCACAGTCATTCAAAAAGCAGACACAATGACTTTCCCCTCTGCATGCCAAGCAAAGCTTTAATGGCAGCACCTTTAGGCGGAAAACTGGCTTTATTTTCAAAAAATTGGCATATTGTGACAAAAGACAAATGGATTTTGGACATTATAGACAGAGGCTACAGATTTTACTTTCACACCCTTCCAAAAATGAGAGGCATGCCAAACCTGCCACAAAATCAAAGGGCAGAGGCACAAAAACAAATTTCAGCTCTCATGGACATGAAAGCTATTCAAGAGGTACCTGCAAAAGAACAGGGTCAAGGTTTTTATTCCAGACTATTCCTGGTACCAAGGAAGGACAAAGATTGGAGACCTATTCTGGACCCTATCCATCCTAAACACATATATACTCGTACCAAAATTCAAGATGCTCACATTGCAGCAGCTTCTTCCCATGCTGGGCAAGGAGTCTTGGCTGGTAACATTGGACCTCAAGGAGGCATACCTGCATGTCCCTATCAGACAAGATTGCAGAAGATACCTCAGATTTCTTGCAGGTTCAACCCATTATCAATTCTCTGCATTGCCCTTTGGCTTATCTACTGTGCCCAGAGTGTTCACGAAATGCCTGGCATCAGTAATTGCCTTCTGCAGACTTCAAGGGATACAAATATACACATCTGGACGACTGCCTGATCCAAGCGGACAGCAAGCACATACTTCTGAAACACCTGGCGTTTGTAATAAAGTTGTTGAACTTTCTGGGATACACAGTCAACAAAAAGAAATCAAAACTAATACCCTCTCAAACAATAATTTTCCTGGGTGCCAGCTTGAATACAAACACCCAGATGGCCTACCTCACGCCAGAGAAGCAAGGGCAACTATCTCAATACTTCAGAAAAATAGCAACCTTCACCAGGCTGACTGCAAGGAAAATCCTGCAGGCTCTGGGATTCATGGCATCTTGCATACTGCTGATCCCATGTGCAAAGCTGCATATGAGGAAACTTCAATGGTACCTAAAAAACTTATGGCTTCAACACAGCCACAGTTTGGAAACAATTATACCACTCATTCCATGTCTTCAAAAGGAATTTCTGTGGTGGGCTCAAGCATGCCAAAGGAACACAGGTCTCCCCTTCTGCATGCCTCAAGCAAATCAAATCATCACAACAGATACCTCGGACTACACCTGGGGGGCGCACATGTCAGATCAGTGCATTCAGGGAAAATGGTCCCAAAAGGAAAAGCACCTACACATCAATCAAAAGGAAATGCTAGCAGTACAAAATGCTATTATGGCCTTCAAAGACCTACTGCATCCAGGCCAGCTATTGATAAGGACAGACAACACCACAGTGATGTGGTACATAAACAGGGAGGAACTCATTCATACCCCCTGTGCAGACTAGCCATGTCCCTTTGGAACACGGCTCTGGAATTGCAAATCCAACTTCAAGCACAATTCCTGCCAGTGAAGGAAAACACGCTGGCAGACAACCTAAGCAGAAATATGACAGATCCTCACGAATGGAAGTTGCATCCTCAAGTTTTCGCAAAGATAATTCAGGCATGGGGACGGCCAGACATAGATCTCTTTGCTACCCACAAAAATTACCAACTGAAAACATTTTGCTCAAGGACCCATCATCCACAGGCCTGGAAAGTGGACGCACTTTCCTTCAATTGGATAACATTGACAGTCTATGCCTTTCCACCTCTTCCTCTGCTGCCCAAAGTTCTATTAAAAGCCAGAGCAGAGAGGCCAAAGATGATTCTCATTGCTCCAGACTGGAAAAGGCAACACTGGTATCCACTCCTGAAGAGCCTGACGCATTCCCCACCATGGACCCTGCCTCTAGTGCCTCTTCTGTTGACCCAGCACAGTTTCAAAACTCTTCACAGTCAACTGAAAACCCTCAATCTAGCCGCATGGAGGATTCCTTGATTTCCCAACAGACTCTTCTCTCCCAGGAGGTGCAGGATATCATCTTGGAGGCCAGAAGACCTTCTACTAGAAAAGCCTACTCTGCCAAATGGAAACTGTTTTGTGCCTGGAATCAGAAAAAGGGCCAGAATCCTTGGGTACTAAATTTACCTCAAATATTACAGTACCTAGCTGAGATGTTAAACAGTAGACTTTCCTTCTCCTCCATCAAGATCCATGCTTCAGCCATTTCTGCACAATACAACACTGATCCTCCTTTATTCTCTCATCTTCTCTTAAGACAGTTCCTCAGAGGGGCTAAGAATATAAAACCCCCAAGGAAACCACCAGTACCTGCTTGGGACTTCAACTTCATTTTAGAAAAACTGACCCTGCCTCCATCTGAGCCAGCTGCTTCAACAGAACTGCAATATTTGTCATGGAAAACAGCCTTCCTTCTGGCTATCACCTCAGCACGCAAGGTTTCGTAGCTACAAGCCCTCATGGCTGTGCAACCTTTCATCATTTTCCATCAGGACAGAGTTTCCTTAAGAACCAACCCTTCCTTTATGCCAAAGGTAGTATCCAGTGTAGCCTTGAATCAGACTATCCACTTACCTACCTTTTATCCTAACCCACAAAACAAAGGGGAAAGACTACTATATTCCTTGGACATTCACAGACAACTTCGTTATTATTTGGACACATAGCCGGCCTTAGGCATAGGCCAACTAGGCAGCCACCTAGGGCACCGCTCTAGTAGGGTCGCTTTTCCAGTATTTATTTGGTGTAGGTAGACCAGGATGGGGGCACTGGGTGGTGTGGTGGGGGGTGCCATGGAGCCCTTTTGCCTAGGGCAGCAGTTGACCTAAGGCCGCTCCTTGGACAGAACAAAGCCATTCAGAAAATCAGAGCAACTCTGTGTCCTATGCTACAGGTGCTCAAGGAAAGTCTATTTCCAAACGGACGATCTCAAAATGGATAGCCCACTGCATACGCTTTTGTTACTCATTTCATGGAAAAACTGTACCTACAAGCATCAGATCTCACTCCACAAGGGCCACAGCTACCTCTGCAGCTTTCCTCAGGGGAGTTCCTACCAAGGATATTTTGGAAGCAGCTACTTGGAGTTCTGTGCACACTTTCTCCAAACACTAACACCTTCCACTATACTCTAAATCTAGAGCGGGCTTTGCCACTGAAGTCTTGCAGGGCATCCTTGCTCCTCCTAGTTCCACTTAGTGCCTGCCACCCCTTTTTAGCTTTGGGATTCTACCCATCTGTTATGACTGCAGCTGTATGCACGATGAACATAGTACAGTTTTGTACCTACCATAAATGTAGATGTTCGAGTGCTAATACAGCTGCAGTCCAGGTTTCCCTCCCTCCATCCCCACTTGGGACAGGCCGTATGACAAACACCTCCTCATACAACCTGATTGGGGTATTCTTTTATGGTGTATTTGCTGGCACACTACTGTTTTTTGATTATATTGCATTGCATTATTACATAAGTTTATGTTTTGCCTTCCTTCTGGGGGCACCTGACATCTGGGGCAAGAAAAACTGAAGAAAATGGCGTCAGCTGGTTCTTTTATACCTCTGCCGCACTGACGTCAGGGAAGAAGCGAAGACAACCGACGCCGGACCTAGACTTTGGAATTCGGCCGACCGAGGACCCGCCTGACGGCAGGACAACCCATCTGTTATGACTGCAGCTGTATTAGCACTCGAACATCTACATTTATGGTAGGTACAAAACTGTACTTTCACTCTACTGCAGTCCAGGTTACCCTCCCTCCCTCCATCCCCTCTGAACTAGCTGAACTTACCTCTACCTCTTTATCCTATACTACCTCTGTGGTGTATTTGCTTGTACCTAAGTGTGTATATATATATATATATATATATATATATATATATATATATTTTTTTTTTTGCCTACCATTTGGGGGCAGCTGACATCTGGGGCAAGAAAAACTGAAGAAAATGACGTCGGATGCTTCTTGTATACCCCTGGCATCAGGGAAGTAGCGACAGCAACCGACGCCGACCAAGACTTTGGAATTCGGGCCGACTGCGGGACCGCCTGACGGCAGGATAACCCAAGTCCCAAGTGTGATGACTGCAGCAGGGTGAACACTCGAACATCTACATTTATGGTAGGTACAAAACTGTACTTTTCCCTCCCTCCATCCCCCTCTTCTTTCTTCTCTTTCCTTACAAGGGACATATTCATATTTACTTTCTACTGGTAGGGTTCTTCCACCAGAACCTAACTCCCACTTGCGGGCTCCTGACAGGCTATGGCAAGAAAAACTGATGTAATGGGGTCAGCTGCCTTACTTTATACTACTGACTACCTGACGTCAGTCCTGAAACGACACCAACCAACGCAGAAAAACTAAGCCTCTGGTACCCTCGCAGGGATAACCCAAATGTGATGACTGCAACAGTGAATACACTTGAACATCTACATTTATGATACGTGTACACAACTGTACTTTATACTTACAGAGAACCTAATAGAAAGGTTGTCCATACTAAGACGCATGGTACAGCCTGTGGTTCTATTACATGGCATCTGGGTTTGTCTTATCTTTATAGCTCTCTCAGCTGGGAAAGCATTTGAATGCTTTCAGAAAACATTTTCTCCAAGCCATTTCTCCTTACCAGATTGTCTGCTAGAGGCATTAAAAACAGATACATAACTACCAAGCATGTCTTTAACTAGAAACAAAGCCTTATAATATTCAATAATCTTTTTCATTTACTTGCTTTCTCTAAACCACGTTACTAGATTGTTAATGGCCATAACTGAGTCATTCCTCTGTGCAAGAATGAGGAAAAAGCACACTAATTTCTCTTTTGTCATTCTGTTTTAACCATATTTTTTTTACATTGCAGTGCCTACATTTTTTAAAAGTGGACAAGGAGAAAGAGAGGAAAAGGGAGAAAAAAGCAGGCTCCATCTTTATATTTACATACCCATTGCACATAAAAATAACTGAACAAAAAACATTACTTTATAATATGCAAAGAAAATCATGCACTACCAAAATAGTACTATTAAAAAAAAATGCTTTACTTTAACTTTCTCCCTCCCCTCTCCCCTGAGTATTTTTCCAAACATTAATGACATGAAGTAGGGCAGGGTCCCCTACAAGTTTAACAAAGTCCAAAAAAGTCCAGTATTTTCAGATTTTCTTATTCTGTCATGTTTCATAAATTATAAATTATTGCTTTATAATCCCACATTTTTCAATTTCCAAGTTACTGCTTTTATTCTCCAAACATCCATGACTTGAAGTAGGGCATATGCTTTAAAGTCCCCTACAACAAAGCCTAAGAAAGTCCTATATTTCCAAATTCTTTTTTCTATTCCTGTTATCTCCATCTCCCAAAGCCTGTCTCTCCTTCATTTCCAATGTGTTCTCCATTCTTCCAGTCAACTCTTGTGCTCTTTTCCTCCCTCAAACTTCTTCCATTGAAACAATGGAAAAGGTTTCAGTGGCACAATATATGTTCTTTATTACCAGAAGAACAAGTGGCAGAATCTCCTGTTTCACAGCTCGCTTTTTGTTGGACAGACTTTTGTATTTCTTCCTTAGCGTGTAATACTACAAAATATTATTTTGTTTCTCCAAGGAATAATAATTTGAAGATAGCTGGCTACAGTAGTTTGAATCTCATGTCTGCTTCTTGGCATTCCCTGAATAATGGAATAAATTTACTTGTCTTCTGCCTGGTGTGCAATGAGTTGTCATTTTCCACCAACACTCTTCTGTCTCTCTCTTTTAGTACTTCGTCCTTCTGCCACAGTTTTGTCAGAATCACCTCTTTCTGCTGGTAAGATTGCATCTTTACTATTAAAGGTTTAGGTTGTTTTCTCATAGCCAGGTTTTGTAGTATGCACCCAGTGTGCCTTTTCAATTAACCGTTCCTGTTGTGGAGTGCCAGTCCAGTTGCTTATTTGAGCTTTCATAAAATAGTCTGCTCCTTCCAGCTTCTTGGGTACAGCGGAAAATCTCAGGTTTTCCCCATGTGCTCTGCCCTCTAATTCTGTTATTTTTTGAAACCTCTCTTCTTGTGCATTCTCATATTCAGCTAGCCTTTTCTTCATTTTGACCTCTTAAGTTTTGCAGTTTTATCACCTTATTTGAATATCTGTTTAAAGCTTCTTCCTTTTTTCCAGTCTTTTATTGTATGACATACTCAATCAGTGTTAACTGTATTTTAGTCAGGTCTGTTTGTAGTAGCCTTATACTTTCCTCTAGGTTACCAGAAGTCATGTCTGGAGCTTGCACTGCTTTTTGTTGAACAGCTGTGGTATTCTTCCCAGTCTGTGTTTTTTTATTTATTTTACATTTGTTGACGAGGATAGTCCGACTGGATACATGTCTATTTTCAGCAGAGGCCTGGGGAGAAAACCTCCAACATTACAAACATTACATTGAAATTAAGCATGAACATTAAACATTTTGTTGTCGGTCATAGCTCAAACTTATATGGTTTCAAACAGTCAGATAGAAGCAGCTAGGTATTCCTTATAATACAATTTTGTATACTATAGTATGGTGCAGTTTTGTCAGTCATAGCTCAAACTTATATGGTTACAGACAATCAGAAAGAAGCAGCTAGGTATTCCTCACAGTACTGTTTTGTATACTGTAGTATGGAAGGAGTTTGTCTGGATTCTGGCGGGGGCATAGCCAGTGTGTCATGAAATACTGTTTTGAGATTTTTCTTGAATTGGTTAAATGATGGTTTGAGTCTTTTGTCACCTTTTGTAGCTAATTTTCCTTCAGGTCCTCTGTATTTCTTTTTTCCGGCATCCAGGATGTGCACTAACTAGCCAGTTACAGAAATTTACCCAGAAATCCCAATAGTTGATTAACTTGCAAAACAAATTGTACAGCTCTGATGCAACCTTTTCACTTAAATCAAATAGTATGTTCAGCTACTTTTCTCACTGTTGCTTTTCACTTAAACGTAGTACATACAATAGAGTATAAAGCAAGTGGAACCATAATATTAACAAGCTTTAAAGGAAAAGGAAGAACATTTTGACAAAAGTTAGAAAAGTAATTTCCAGAATGACAAAGCCTCATCATTGAAATAAATAACTCAGTAACTTAAGTCCAGCAATGCCAAGCTTATGGTTAAAATAGCCACCCAAGCCAAAGACAAATCACAGTTCCTATTTTAGGTATGTTAATAATCTCATAAGCACAATACAGCAATGCACTGTGCCAGTTAAATTAGTCTCAAACTTTACCCATATCTACCCTCCAGCTATCACACAAGATCAAGTTCTAAAAGCGGTATCAAAAGCTAAAAATATCATATTGGTGGGGTCCCAAAAACATCCTTGGATGCATCTTAAATAGCATGAAGTATGATTTTGTCCCCCCTGATCAACACTGTTCGACCTCGGCCTCTTTGCAGGCTTTGTACCAAGAGAATGGAAAACATTTGCAGCCATTTCCCTGATTAATGGAGGACCTAACAAAGACCCAGTGGTAATTTTTACAAGTGGACGAATTTTTTACAAAAAGACCCAGGCAGTTACAGTCAAATAAGTCTGACCAACCTCATATGCAGCACCATGGAAAGATTTTTCATGGAACTAATTAATAAGGACATGGTAAACATCCAAATTCTGGATCTGTCTCTGTTTGGATTTGTCAAGGCAAGGTCATGCTTAGTCAGCCTGGTGGACTTTTTTGAAAAGGTTACCAATGGAGTGGGTGAAAGCAGAATGGCATAGGCCACATACCTTGAACTTTCCTAAGTTTTTGATGCAGTCCCTCACTCAGGCATAGTAGAAGAGTTAAATAATCTGTAAATAAACCTCTACGGCACCCATTGGATTTGACACCTGGCTCACAAGACAGGATGCAAGAGAGCAAAATTAAGGGATTGTACCTTCACAAAAAGACTAGTCACCTTTGGAGTCCTCCAGGGCTCAGTGCTGGGATCTCATCTGTTGGCATCTACTTCTTTGAAGTAAAACCAATAGCAAAGGGTTCTGGCTGACTTAAATTTACAGATGACTACAAGGTAGCAGCAGTCATTGAATCCCCAAATGACTTGGCTGTCCTGCAAGGTTTGTCCATTGCAAATAACTGGTGCCAAAGTCATGGACTAAAACTAAATGCCAAAAATGCATTATTGTATATTTTGAGAAGTCCTATATCCCAGTGAGCTTCCACACTGACAGGATGCCCCCAAGAGTTGAGACACAGTTGCTTGAGATTTGGGAAATTATGTAGACAGTGACCTAACTTTAAACCAACATGTGTCCACTCCCTTAAGAAAATCCTACTATATTGCACAGCTTATAAACAAAGGGATTGTGTCGAGATCTAGAGGTGTTATTGTCTCCCTTTACTTGGCCCTCATTAGGCCAGCCATTGAGTATAATACCTCCTTTGGCATGTTTCTGTCCAGGTGTATGCATCAACTGGAATGCCCATAGAGATACCTTACCAAAAGGATACAAACCCTAAAAATTATGTCCATGGGCCTACTCAAAGCCCTATCACTATACTGTGTAGTCTGCAGACTGCTAAGAGGTGTCCCATGTTTGGCATACAAGGCATTCTCTGAACCAGTACTAATGGACTTACTGCACATCATCAAGCCAGATGGTAGAAGAAATCCTCTGTCCAGGGATTTAATCCTCCTCTACTCAACAGAGCTGTTTGGATAGACAAGTATACATCTGGAGCAGGCTCCCCATCCAGGTTAAACAAAATTCATCCTTGTCAATACTGATGTGGAACTTGGATTTATGGACAGGTAATAGAAAATTTACCCCAGGACTGTCCCATATACAACTAATTGAGAGGGGCAGATCATAAGTGCTTTATCCACTGCAGTGGTCCCCTTATCTGTGGTATGATCCCAGCTATTCTGACTAGGGATTATATGTAATTATCAACCATGGGATGGGTAAGGTCAGTCTAACACCATATGGGATAGGTTAATTCATTCATCAAAAGGAAAATTGGCTAAGCTTAAACTGGACCTCAGACACACAGCCTAGTCGTTACCTGTAAACCTAATTTTAAACAAAAGTTAGGGTGTTACAGTAGAGAGTCGATTATGCAAACTAATTGGGACCTAGGGTAATTTGGATAATCAGATTGTTCGGATAATTAAGTATATAATTGAACCAGATAAAAAAACGTCTAAAATCTTTTTTTTTTTTCTGCACACAGGAATACACTCCAACCATTCAGCAATTCCAGTGGACAGTAAAGAATATTTTTCACACACAAGCGTGGCTACAAGCTCAAAAAACATGCTCAGGCAAATACATATAATGTTTACATATTCAAACTTTATGCTTTTTCCGACCGAAAACTTTGAAAGGCTAGTTCTGATAATTGACGTTTTGAATAATCAGCGTTCGGATAATCAACTCTACTGTATTTTGTTGCGTACAAGAACTTTATTCCACAGGCAGAAAATGTGCTGTGTTACAAATCTGTCACTCCTGAAGATGATGATGATGATCTTGCAGTGAAAGCTAAGGTTTTTGGCATGAGATTAAGAAAAGACCATTGGTTCTTTGAAGGTGGAGGAGGTTGGAAAGGGTAGGGATTCTGTGCTTGAAAGAAGAGAGCCCACCACTGAGACCTCTGAACAAAACAGAGTAGAGGGGACAGGAATTTGTGCTTAAGGCAGCTTGGATAGTTTGTTCAATAATTTCACTTTCTTGGCCCGGCCAGTATAGTGGAGCAGCTTTATGGAGTAGTAGTACTTGAGTAGGAGAACTCCAGGTTGCAGCTGGTTGGAGGTCCCCAGATCTTCGTGTATCTGTGTATCAGCAGAAGTGAACAGAACGTTCATAACAACTTTTGATAGATAATTCAGTTTAGCGGGTTCTATTTATAGCTGTTTTTAGTCCAGAGATGGGCCAAAGGTTAGCCATTTTAGGGTTAAGACCCTCTTTTGTGACTTAAGTGGATAGTCAGGTTTCCTAATATTCCAGTATCTAACATCTGGTCAGTCTGCCTAGGAAGACTTCTCGTAAGCAAGCATCTTATGGGGACTTCTGTGGATGTAGTCTCTAGAATTCATTATAATTTGAGAAAAGTCCTCCATCCAGGGTGAGTGAGACATGATCCATTGATGTTCTTCATGTTTCACTGTTGCAGTCATTACATTTGGGTAATCTGCTTGCAGGTGCCCTCGGTCAGCCTGATTAACAAAGTCTTGGGTCCTGCATCAGTTGTCCCTTCTTCCATTATGTCAGGTCGTCAGGGGTACAAAACATGCAGTCGAAGCCATTACATCCGTCTTTCTTGCTGCGCGGTGCCCAAAGCAGAAGCAGTTCGCAAGTGCCAGTCGGCCGACTCCTGAAATTTTTGTTTTCCAGTTTCAGAACCGAAGTCTTCAACTAAAAAGCTAAGCACCCCGTTGGGGAAACTTTTTCTTGCTTCTTAACGAGGTCAGTAAAAGCTGTTAATTGCAGTACTTGTGGGAAGCAAATACCTCATAAGGATTTTCATTTGTACTGTATTCCTTGACTAGGCCCTGACCACAATGTACCTTGCTGTCGGTTTTGTGCTAAATTTAATCAATGTACTATTAAACGTCTGTATATTTTTGCTTCTAAATATTTTGGGTCACGTTTTAGTTATCCAGAAATGCTGTCTGTTAGCATTCAGACTACCTGAATACCTAAAAACCGCAAAGAAAAAGACAGAGACAGGCTGTCGAGGTCCAAAACCGACGATGATGCTTCTCCTGAGTCAGTCGCCAGTTCACCGGTATTCAGTGAGGTGCTTTCGCAGCCCCTGATACCCGCTACTTCTGATTCACAGGCCTCTACTGAGACCCATTCAGAGTCCGGTATGCCGTGAGATGCTTCAATTTATGGAACCCGCGGATGTCTCTACCTTGGATGGGTCTGGAGCCACTGTGCTGGCACCGGCTTCTGAGGGTGTGTTCATTCCTACAGATTTGTATATTACACCGACGCCATCTTCAAAACTAAGGCCAAAATCAAAATCTGTCTCAAAAACTGACGCCTGGGCAACATGTGCAGGCCTCTATGCCTAAAAAACAAATGATCAAAATGGCTTGAGATTTAATTACTCTGATCAGGGGTAGCCAATCCCCCCCTTCTAAGAGGCCTAGGATTCTATTTCGTCTGACTCTTCTAATGAACAGGATTTGTCTATACCTACTTATGAGGACTCTGATGCAGAAGATTCCATTCCATCTGCTTTTCCCCCTGAGGATTTTTCTTTTGGGGAAACTTTACATACCTTACGGGAACATTTCTACTGGGAAAGTCAGTATTTCTCTGAATCTAAAGAGAGACTTAGGGATTTTCTTCTTCTTCCTCCGCATAGGCTTTTGGCTATACCTCCTGTCCTAGACATTGCTGTTTGTTTTTTCAGAATCTAGTATGGCTCCTGATTCTCTGCCTCTGGCTCTTTGTAAGACAGACAGATACTACAGGGTTCCTGACTCCCACAAATTCCTTTTCAAAAATCCTGTTGCAGATCCTGAAACCATTTCTCAGGGTCCCAAGGGCATTAAGGCCTCTACTGCTAAAAATCCTACCCCTTCTGATAGAGATTCCAGGGTGCTGGATAGATGAGGTAAGAAGGGTTTACACCTATGCAACCTTGGCAATCAGGGCTTTAAACTGTCAATTTCATATCCTTAAATACCAGCGGCATATCATGGGACTGCTTAAACAGAAAATTATAATTTCTGACTGTGTAGAAAATAAAGATTTACAGGATTCATTGCATTCAGCTGAACAAGTTGGAAAACCTGCTTTGCATTGTGGTTTTGATACTTTGGAGGCCTCTTGCAGGGCTGCTGTAACTGGCTGTGTGCTAAGAAGGCATGCTTGGCTCAAAGAGCAAACTCTGCCTGATCATGTTAAAGCAAAATTGTTGGATGCTCCTTTACAACAGGGAACCGTCTCTTTGGTAATAAGGATGAAGAAGTTTTAAAAAAGATGGAAGATAAAGCTAAATCTATGCAAACTGTGAAAGATTTCTTACAAGTGCAACCTCCAAGATTTAGTAGGCACTGGCTTAGTAAGAACTGGTCCTTTCCAGTTCCTTCGAGAGTCACTCAAGTCAAACACAATTCCAAAGGCTCCAGTTTTCAGTCACAAGGGACTTTTAGAACAAAACAATGGGGTGCCTCCTCCTCCAAATCTGGAAACAACAAGGCACCTCCCTGTGGAAAGCAGTCTCTGACTTTCCTCTACATTTACCAAGCACTTACCTTTCAGCCGCCCCTTTGGGGGGAAAACTAGCACTTCATATAAGAAACTGGCAACTTATAACCCACGACAAATGGCTTTTAAATATAGTATCCCAGGGGATACAGATTTCATTTCCACACGTTGCCAATCCCAAATGGATGGCCAGACCTGCCCCCAAATCAGTGGGCAGAGGCCCAGAAGCAAGTACTGTCTCTCATGAACATGGGAGCTATTCAGCCAGTCGCAGAAGAGGAAAAGGGACAAGGTTTCTATTCAAGACTTTTCCTGGTACCCAGAAAGGGCAAATCATGGCATCCAATTCTGGACTTATCTACTCTAAATACATTTCTGGACATTACAAAATTCAAGATGTTGACTCTTCAACAGTTACTTCCTATGCTAGGCAAAGATGCCTGGTTGGTAACTCTAGACTTAAGAGGCTTACCTGCATATCCCAATCAGGGAATCTTGCAGAAGATACCTCCGCTTCAAAGCAGGCTATTTGCATTACCAGTTCTCTGCACTGCCCTTTGGCTTATTTACTGCGCCCAGGGTCTTCACAAAGTGCCTGGCTCCAGTAATTGCGTTTTGCAGGCAAAGAAATAATCAAATATATCCATACCTGGACGATTGTCTAATTCAGACAGAAAACAGGGACATTATTCAAAAACATCTGACGTTTGTAAAAAACAGCTGCCCAGATGGCTTACCTTACACCAGAAAAGCAAATTCATTTGGTGACCGACTTCAAACAGGTGGCCACAAAAACCCTGCTATCTGCAAGACACATTCTGCAAGCCTTGGGGTTCATGGCCTCCTACATTCTTCTAATTCCATATGCAAGACTGCATATGAGGAAACTTCAGTGGTACCTAGAGTTTATGGAGTCAACATAGTCACAGCCTAGAAACAATGATTCCTCTCGTACCTTGCCTGCAATTAAGAGTTCCTATGGTGGGCAGAGGCCTGTCACCAAAACAAGGGACTGCCATTCTCTCCACCCCCTGTCTCCCAAACCCTAACTTACAAACGCATCAGATTATGCTTGGGGGCTCATCTGGCAGGGAAGTGCATTCAGGGCAAATGGAGCCCAAATCCCATGCACCTTCATATCAATCAAAAATAGATGCTAGCTGTACAGAATGCACTGACAGCCTTCAAGGACTACCTTCATCCAGGACAATTAATAATAAAGACTGACAACACCACAGTTATGTGGTGCATAAACAAGCAGGGGGGTACACACTCATACCCCCTTTGCAGACTAGCCATAGCATTGTGGAACACGGCCTTGACCTATCATATTCAACTACAAGCTCAATTCCTGCCAGGAAAGCTGAATACTCTGGCAGACGAACTAAGCAGAAATCTCATGGACCCACACGAATGGAAACTGGGACCACGGATTTTCAACATGTTGACACTCAAATGGGAGAGTCCAGACATAGCAACAAGCTCTATCAGTTGGACAAATTCTGCACAAGTACTCATCACAAAAAAGCCTGGAAAGTGGATGCTCTGTCATTCAGCTGGAAAAACCTATTGGTCTATGCCTTTCCCCCTCTGCTCTCCAAATTTCTACTAAAAGTCAAACAGGACAAGCCAAAAATGATTGCTCCAGACTGGCCTCACCAACACTGGTACCCACTCCTGCGTAATATGTCGCACCTTCCACCGTGGCACCTGCGTCAGACACCTTACTTACTGTCTCAGCAGAACAACCAAATTCTGCACACTCAGCTCCAAACTTTGAATCTTGCAGTGTGGCTAATCACCTAAATTCACCCTTGGCATCCCTTGGCAAACATGTGATGGATGTCATTTGGAGGCAAGAAGGCCTAGTACTAGAAAGTCTTATGCTGACAAATGGAAAAGATTCTGTGCCTGAAGTCAATCACAAGGGATAAGCACAACAGTGCCCAATATTCCCCAGATTTTACAATATTTAACTGAGATGCTTCACAAGGGCCTGTCTTTTTCTTCCGTCAAAATCCATGCCTCAGCTAGTTCAGCTCAATACAACACAGAACCTCCCCTCTTCTCTCATCCTCTGCTAAAGCAGTATCTCAGAGGGGCCAAAAACTTAAGACCACCCAGGAGAGCTCCAACCCCTGCCCTGGGACCTCAGTTTTGTATTGGAAAAACTCACTCTCCCTCCTTTCGAGCCAACTGCTACTGCAGACTTAAAATTTCTCTCCTGGAAAACAGCTTTCCTTTTAGCAGTCACTTCAGCTAGAAGGATTTCCGAATTACAGGCTCTTATGGCAGTGGAGCTTTTCATTATTTTTCATGCAGACAGGGTCTCTCTCGGGACCAATCCGTCCTTCATGCCTAAGGTGGTATCCAGTGTGGCTCTTAATCACACCATTCATTTGCCAACTTTCTTTCCCAATCCACAGAACAAGGGGGAACAGATTCTGCATTCATTGGATGTACACAGACAGCTTAGATTTTACTTAAACAGGACAAAATCTCAAAGAAAATCTGAACAACTACTGGTCACATTTGCTGCAGGGGCAGATGGGAAAGGCTATTTCAAAGCAGACTATTTCCAAATGGATAAGCCATTGTATTCGTTTCTGCTATGTGCACAATGGTAAAACTATCCCCCAGGGGATTAGATCTCATTCCACCAGGGCTGCATCTACTTCTATAGCCTTTCTCAGAGGTGTTCCTACCAGAGACAATTCTAGAAGCTGCTACCTGGAGCTCAGTTCATACGTTCACCAAACAGAACTTTTCCTGTGACTTGGTAGAGAGTAGGCTCCATTTTTTGGTGTTTCTGATTATCACTCCCTTAATCTGTGACTTTTAGATTTGCAAATTTGTGACCACCAAGGAATCCTATTACTTTGCAGGCTTTTGTCCGTTAGGATGGAGCGGTACATAGGTTCATAGGTTCATACTAGGCTATCTTCCCTAGGGCATTTATAAGCCTAGCCAGAGTATGTTTGGCTTTCGCCACCCATTTTAAATTAATTTTGCTATGCCCTTTTTCGAGGTTAGTATACTGCGCCTCTAACAGTGACACAGAAGTGATACCCGGGGTAAACCTACGATCTCCCATCCACTCATCAAGATTCCTCTTGAAAAGAGTCAATGAGGGACTCTGCCTAACCTGGACTGGGATTTTATTCCAGAGTGAAGGGAGCCTCTGGGTTATGAATCTGTCCCTCCAACATGTCCTATTTATTTCAGTGCTGAGGTTCAAGTCTCTCGAGCGTGTAGCTCGATGGGATTTGGATTTTTTGAGGTGCAGCATGTCCCTTAATTCCGGGTTGGACATGGCCTTATACGTCAGGCACAGGTCACCTCTGAGCAGGCGGTATGCCACTGAGTAGAGCTGGAGTTTCTTTAACCGGGCAGCATATGGCATCTGTTTGAGACCTTTGATCCTCTTGGTGAGGTACTTTTGGGGTCTTTCCAGTTGCTGCAGGTGTTTGGTAAGGTACATCCCAAAAGGGGCATTGTACTCAATTATGGGCCTGATGAGGGATGAGTAAAGAGGCACGATGACCTCCCCTAATCTAGATGTGAATCCCTTCATGATTAGGTGGGCTATATAAAATGTTTTTCTAACCACTTTGGCCACGTGGTTGTCAAATGAGAGATTGCTATCAACTTTGGGTCCCCAGGTCCCTAATTACTTCTTCTGTACTTAATGGATTACCACCTATGTGGTAATTTGTGGGCACTTTGTTTTGCCAAAGGGATGACTATACACTTTTGGCGTTTAGCTTGAGGCCATGGCTCTGGCACCAGTTGTCTGTTTCTACGAGGCCCTTTTGGAGGATGCTTGTGTCGGCTGGAGAGTCGATTATGGCGCCCAGTTTGCAGTCATCTGCGAACTTGGCCAGCCACAGTCCTTCCGTGTTGGCCTGTACCTCCGAGAAATATATACCAAACAAGAGGGGTCCCAGGACTGAGCCTTGTGGGACGCCACTTGTAACTGGTTTGGAGTCTGACATGGCTCCAGCAATTCTAACCATGTGGGTTCTGTCCTTGAGCCAGTTTGCAACCCATCTAGTGACATAGGGGTTTATATTTAAGCTGGTGAGCTTATCTATAATGCCCGAGTGGGGTATTGTATCGAAGGCTTTTGTGAGGTCCAGATAGGCTGTGTGGACCACCTTCCCTTCGTCAATGGCCTTGGTGACTGTTTCAAAGAAGTCAGCCAGGTTTAAGAGGCAGGATCTGCCCTTAAGAAAGCCAAACTGGGTAGGAGCCAGTGTCTGTAGGTCCCCAATATCTTTATTTATGAGGTCCATGATGATCCTTTCCATAGCTTTGCAGACCAAGCTAGTCAGGCTTATGGGGCGATAGTTTCCAGGGTCCGTTGAGGCACCACCTTTGTGGAGAGGGACCACTGTTGCTGTACGCCACTCTTTGGGTACATATCCTGTAGTAAGGCTGAGATTGAACAGTAGTTTTATGTTTGGGTTTAGCTCTTCTTGGAGTTCATGTAGGACGCAGCCTGGGACACCGTCTGGTCCCATTGATGCTGTGTTTTTTGCTTTGGAGAGGGCGGCTCCCACCTGAGCATCTGAGATGTCAGGGGGGCAGCACTCTGCTGGGATAGATATTTGCCTGCTGTGCTTAGTCAGTTTTAGTGATTCTGGGATCTCTATTGCATCACAGCCAATCTGTGAATGTCCATCCTCCACATTAGTTTGATTGCAGAAAGTTCAGTGAAGTCTAATATGACAATCTGGTAGTGGGCCACCTTCCCACTTTTGCCTCAGGTGTGTTTTTTCCAATAGAAATAGATCCTTTCCTTTAAGGAATTTCAGACACACATCTAGGAAAATACACAGCCTCCTGAGACTGAATACAGGCCCTGTTAGGCTGTGACACCGGCATTGAATATCATTACTTTTGAATCTCTACCAAAGGGCATTTACTTTAGGGAGACCATATACCATGCATGCTTGGAAGTTTTCTTGCCCATTTTGATCTTGACACGGGCGACAAACAGCTGGACATACTTGAGAAATTATTTGATTCTGGCTATGTAGGTTTTGGCTATCCATACAGTGGTAGATTGATTTATACTAGTCTCTGCCAGGTTGGGCATATTGTGGAAATTGGTTCCAGGTGCCACCCATTTCTTAACTTTCAGATCTGTTTTCCATAACTAAGAGCTTTGAAGCGAAGATTTTTCTAGCAAAAGTATCTGCAGCCAAACAGATGGTCCCCAATGATGCAAAAATTTCAGTTCACCAGAGTTGGCAGGCTTCAGTCATAGGAGGGTAAACTTCTGAAGTATAAAGTAAATGTACCAGAGAGGGTTAGTCCCCTGAGTGTGGCCTGAATTGCAGATTCCCATATAGGAAAGCTTTGCACATCTTCAAGGAAGCTAAAGAAGTGAAATCTAGGCAGAACATATGGTCACTAAATGAACCTTGAAGGTGGAATGCCTGAGGTCAGAATCACAAGTTCTGGTTAAATAGCTAAGGACCAGCAGAACAGAAGCAGAAAGTGTCCTTATCCTTGCCAAAAGGGAAAAATGATTCCATTTGACATTTTCTTCTGGATAGATGATCATTACACAGGGGTGTCATTATGGAAATTACTTTATCTATCAAAAAAAATCTTTGGAAGCACTTGGAACTTGAGAAACCAAGCTGTAGCTTTCTGAGTGTTAAGGTGCAGATCTGAGTGCACTATCTTGGTAGGTATTAAGTAGAATGGGCTTCACCAGATTAATGTGCTCCAAAAAGAAGCTATGAAAGTCACTTTGGCATTGAGTAGCCTGACTCTGAGACTGAAACTTGTCATTCTAGGAAGTGGGGGAGGGGGATGTTTAGGAAGCCATTTGGCCAAAGATTGGTTAATATGTCTTTTACTTAAACCTTGAAGAAGCAGTTATCAGTGAAAAGTACTTGGGACACTTGACCTTTACTGAGATAAAGATGGATTTATACAAAGGAGTATCCTAAAGAAGAAAGGGTTTCTTGATCACTAAGTAACCACTCGTAAGTTATTAGAAGGCAGTAAGAGTTTATTCTTCAGCCTGCCACTAGCAAGTTGTAGGTTCTGATGGCCCATTTTCTTCCTCATCATCTGTACAGAATAGATAAGCGCATGTTTCTCTCGGAAAGTATACCAGACTTGTACAGTCATGTCTATATGAATGGAAAGTATTAGTTTACAGAAAGCTAGAAGGTCAGCTCTAAGATGTTGACATGCGAGTATGGTTCCTGTGTTGTCTGGGTGCCATAGTCTTGCCCTTGGAAATATAGCCCCTCCCCCTTCCATTTTAATGACAGATGTGTCCATGTTGACTGTTGCCAGAGAAGTGTGGCTTTGGAAAGTTTCTTTTGAAGTGATTTTCTGGATTCAACCTCCAGACTACAAATGATTGTCACACCCAGGATTTTTGAGTAGGGTGAAAAGTTGAGTCAGAATGTTGAGACTGCTGTTCCTAGAGTGTTCACTGGAGAACCATGCAGGAGAACCAGTCATGGACCACCATGAACATAGATGGTGACCATTAAACTGTTAAATCTAAATATCTGGAGGTAAATACTTAAGTCTCTGACAAGACTGTTCATTGAAGGGATGGTATCCTTTCATCGCGCAAAAATGAGCAACAGGCAGTCTTGCCCATAGATTACCTGATGAATCTAGGAGCCTGAACTCAAAGGGAATTTCATGAGGTTCATTGTCACTCTGAGGGATGACAACAGTTGACACACTCTTACTGAACAAATGCAGTCCCATGATTGAGTGGAAAGGAGACAGTCATGGTTAAAAAAAGCCTTTCAGGGAGTAGAAGTGCCTGACAGTCGTGTCTACATATCACCTAATGAATTTAAGAACCTGAACCAGAAGGGAATTTCATTAGGTCCACAAGTCACTCCCAGGGGCAGCAGCAGTTAAAGCATAGACTCACTCTGTTAAACAAATGCATCTTTGTCTTGGAGCAGCAGGAAGCCAGTTTGCCAAGAGTCCCTGCTGACTGAAATGGACTGCTGTGACAGGAATGCATTTGGGAAACACTTTGGGCTGGATAAGTCCACAGCAAAGGGTCCAGAACTGATGATGATTGGAGCCACCTTATAAGTGTATAAAATGTAGTTTTTGTTGTGGTAGATGACTTAGGAACACATTAATTTCCCTTGACTAAACATGAATAATCAATTCCACAAATATCACTCATGTCACAAGCATGCGGTAGCCTTTGAGTAATGTCTGATTCTTAGTTCCGGATGGTGCATTTGTAGAGTCACTTTGCTTATTACACTACAGCAGCAAAGTTTTCTCTGTAAGGTAAATCTTAGGCATGTCTCATCAGTTTTTTTTCTTAAATTGCTAGTAGTTTTCCTGTTATAATTTGCCAAGCTGTGTTTGCTGTTATGAAAATGTGCACACTGCTGTTTATATACATATATACAGTTGGTTACTTGTAGTCAATAATGTTTGTATTGCTTTTTCATCATTAAAATGTATTTTAAAGGATGTGTGTAGATTATTAGTTTGTTTTTTCTACAGCTTTTGTGTAAATATGTTTTAATATACTTCTTAGTCAGCAGATGGACCTTCTTCCCCATATAGAAAAAATGAAACAGCAGGCTAATGATGCCTTCGCATGTCAGCACTGGTCTCAAGCCATCCAGCTTTATAGCAGGGCTATCAAGCAAGCTTCCAAAAATGCAATGCTGTATGGTAACCGAGCAGCTGCCTACATGAAGCGCAAGTGGTAAGTACATTAATTAAAGGCTCCTTAATCAGTGGTGTATAGTCGCATATTAACTTGCAATGCCAACGCCCTAAATTCATAGCCGGCCTTAGGCATAGGCCAACTAGGTGGCTGCCTGGTGCGCCACTGTAGCAGGGGCACTTTTCCAGTAAACTGGATGGTGTAGGTATGCCAGAATGATGGCACCCAGTGGTGTGGGTAGGGCGCTGTGGAGCCCTTTTGCCTAGGGCACCAGTTGACCAAAGGCCGGTCCTGCCTAAATTGCAGCGGTTTCATGGTAAACCTTATCTATTTTTTTAAATATATATGTGAAGTATAAGGTCATGTTAATATAGGATTACTTATATGAATGTAAATTTGCCTATGTCACAAGTGATAATTCAATAAAGGTGTTTGGAGGAAAAAAATTAAAGCAAGGCAAGATAAAAAAAAAATTAACTTTCTTAATAAAGCAATACATTAATAGTACAAAGGATAGAGATAAAACGTTATAGTGTGTTTGTAGGAACCTGCTAAATGCTAAACATTCATGTTTGTGGCTGAGGGCATTTACACTTCACAAGTGAGACAGAGATCATAATGGACTTCAGTATCTGACAAGCTTTCATGGTATGTAGGATTGAAAACTTTAAGGCATGTTTTGTTTCCCCAAGGATGGAAATTTAGGGCCTACCTCTTGGCAGAGGCTAGAGGGGGTAACTCGTTATCATAGTCATTTGTTGAAGTAAGGTTGTTAACCTGTGGTAGATGCATTTAAGGTTGATCATGGATACCCACACCTCTAGGTTAGTGGCGCAGCACAATGCTTCAGAGATCATCGATGTGCAACTAGCAATGGGCAAAACTGCAGTCCAAATTGTAGCTTGCTACAGATCACCCACCATGACCCAGGACCCCGCATTGCTCATTTCTGGAGACACTGGGAAATATGAAGGTCCTACCAAACACCCTAATACAGGGTGATTTCAATTACTCAAACATAAACTGGGAGAACTGCTTAAGTACCAACTCCCTTGCCCAACATGTCCTAGAATTTATAAACTTGAATGCCCTAGATCAACTAGTCAACACCCCCACCAGAGGGAACAACATATTGGACCTGGTCATCACCAGCATGGGCGACCAGTGTTCCACACCGGAGGTCAACCCCTCGCTGGTTAGATCAGACCATAGATTAATCACTCTGGATATCCACATTCTGCTCCCACCCCCAATCAAAGAAACCACCGTGAAAAACTTTTCAAAAGCAAACTTAACGTTACTTAAGACCGAGGTGGAAAGGTTCACAGCTCCCATGCTAAAGGACAGTGCTGTCCAATCTGCTGAGTATCTGCAGGAATGCATGGATCGTGGTATCCCAAGTAAAACCAAGAATCACTCCTCCAAGAAAAGGAAACCAGTCTGGTGGACCCCTGCCATAAACAAGCTATACAACAGAAGGAGGAAACTAGTACAGAAGAGAGTAAAATCCCAAGAAGGCAAGACATCCCTGATCAGTGTCGGCCAGAAACTGTGATCCCTCATTAAATCATCCAAGGCTAGTTTTGAAAGAAAAATTGCCAATGACTCCAAAGATAACCACAAAGCATTCTTTAGCTATGTCAAGAACCTGAGTGGAAACTCTTAGATCTGCTCTGAGTTAGTGCAGAATGGCACAAAATACACTGAACCGACTGATATTGCCAACATTCTGGCAGACAGGTTTAGTGCAAACTTCACCCCCCCTAAAGTGCCGATAACCATACCAGATGAATGTAGGGCCTTGTCAGTCACCGACACACAGGTTAAAACAGCCCTATCCAAAGCCAAAAATACAGCTTCAGTGGGGACCGGACGGTGTCCCAGGCTGTGTCTTACAAGAGCTCCAAAATAAACTAACCCCTCACCTAAACCCACTGTTCAAACTCAGCCTCTCTACAGGCTATGTACCCACAGAATGCCGCACAGCAATAGTTATCCAGCTCTACAAAGGTGGAGCCACAACGGACTCTGGGAACTATCACCCTATAAGCCTGACTAGCCTGGTCTGCAAGGCTTTGGAGCGCATAATCATGGAACTCCTTAACAGAGACATTGGGAACCTCCAAACCTTGGACCCTACCCACTTTGGCTTTAAGGGCAGATCATGCCTCCTAAACCTGGTGGACTGGACTTTGCGACAGTTACCAAGGCATTAGACGAAGGAAAAGAGGTCCACATAGCCTACCTAGACCTCGCAAAGTCTTTTGACACCATTCCCCATTCTAGTATTATAGACAAGCTCACCAGCTTGAACATAAACCCCTATGTCACGAGATGGGTTGCCAACTGGCTCATGGATAGAACCCACATGGTGAGAGTTGCAGACTCTATGTCCAACTCTAAACTGGTTACAAGTGGGCACCCCCAGGGCTCACTCCTAGGACCCCTACTGTTCGGTATGTACTTCTCAGAGATAAAGGCAAGCATAGGAAGACTGTGGCTGACCAAGTTCGCAGACGACTGCAAACTAGGGGCCGTAATTGATTCCCCGGCTGATAGACACCTTCCAGAACGGTCTCACTGAGACAGATACCTGGTGTCAAAATCATGGCCTCAAGCTAAATGCCAAAAAGTGGATAGTCATCCCCTTTGGAAAAAACAAAGTACCCACGAACTACCACATAGGTGGTAGTCCCCTAAATACAGAAAATGTAATAAGGGATCTGGTGACCCAAGTAGATAGTAATCTCTGATATTCATATTGCCAAGGTGGTTAGAAAATCCTATGTGGCCCACCTAATCACAAAAGGGTTTGCAAGTAATCTCTGATATTCATATTGCCAAGGTGGTTAGAAAATCCTATGTGGCCCACCTAATCACAAAAGGGTTTGCATCTAGAACAAAAGAGGTTATTGTGCCTTTCTACTCATCACTCATTAGACCCATCATAGAATACAATGCCCCATTTGGGATGTACCTTACAAGATACCTGCAACAGCTGGATAGACCACAAAAGTACCTCGCCAAGAGGATTACTGGCCTCAAACAGATGCCCTATGCAGTGCGACTCAAACTCCAGCTGTACTCTGTTGCATACCGCTTAGTCAGAGGTGATCTCTGCCTGACATACAAGGCCATGTCCAACCCAGAATTGATGGACATGCTCCACCTAAAAAAAACAAATCCCGGAGAACCACACACTCTAGAGATATAAACCTCACCACAATGATAAGTAGGACATGCTGGAGGGATAGATTCCTGTCCCAGAGACTCCCCATGCTTTGGAACAGGATTCCAATATATATCAAGCAGAGCCCCTCACTAAAACTCAAGGGAAACCTTGACGGGTGGATGGGATACAGAAAATTTACCCCGGGTATCACTGCAGTGACTCTGCTGGACAGGGGCACAGGGAACTAATCTAAGGGTTGGTGAAAGCCAGCACATTCTGGCTAGGCTTATAAATGCCCTTTAGCAGATAGGTTCATAGGGAAGTACTAGGCTGTCACAGAAACTTACATCCCTCATATAGATTTGTTGTGATTTGTTTGTGTGTTGGACTTTATATTGAGTGTATATGTAGTTTCCATGCTGTGATTGAATATAGCCTTTCATTTGTATTGCCTCCTGTCAGATTAAGGAGTGCAGAAGGTGCTGCAGTGTAGTTATGTTCTCCTCACTGTTGACTTTATAATCATAAGCCTGTTCGCAAATGCCATTACCTGCGGTGCTCTTGAATAGATACCTATAAATGTATTTTTGTTTTCAATATTTTTTGTTCCAAGGTGACTACATTTCTAATGGAAGTACTTGTTTATGTATTGCACTCTTAAGTGCATTAGCATTGTCCCCCCTTTATTGTGGCTGAATTTAGTAAGGGCATCTTTTATTGCCATATGTTTGTGGTAGAAAGTTATTTTTCACTTGCAGGCATTATTCCAGCTTGATATGCCTACAGACTGTTTTATTGGTAATTTTGTTTTATATACATGTGTCTGTAGGATTTACTGTTTATAGTTGTTAATTTGGAAACCCTTGTATCACTTGCTTTCACCTCCCAGATAACAGATATGATGCTGCGTGGGCATCTACCTAAAAGTCAGCATTCAGTCTTAATAGTGACAAAGATGGTGCTATACTGTATTTGGTTGATCTTCAGGGAGAGATCACTTTAACAATAAAGCTCCCTGTCACCATCCTTCTGGTCACTGTTTAGCAGTAAAACTTGTAGTGGGCAGTACCTCTCATACTGAACCTGAGGAAATTGCCAACCTTCTAGCTGACAGATATGGTGGAGACTTCAACCATCCCCTGTCCCCACCAGCCATATCCCAAAGCATACCTGACAACAGTCCTCTATCTAGTATCTCCAAAGAGCAAGTCATAGCTGCGCTGTCCAAGGCCAAAAACACTGCCTCTGTGGGACAAGATAACATCCCAAGCTGCTTACTAAACAATCTAAAGTGAAACTTAGGGAAAGCACTTGGCACTTTATAACCTCACCTTGAGCATGGGCTTTGTTCTAGCAGAGTGGAGAACAGCAACAGTAATCCCCTTGCACAAAGGAGTCCATCAACTGACCATGGAAACTGTAGACCCACAAGCCTAACTAGCCTTATGTGCAAGGCCATGGAAAGAATCCATGTGGACCCTAACAAGGGCATAGACCATCTTCATACTCTTTACTCAACCCAGTTTGGCTTTAAGAGTAAATCATGCTTATTGAACCAGGTGGGCTACTTCAGGAATGTCACCAAAGCCCTGGATGAGGGCAAAACAGTACATACTGCCTGTCTTGACTTAGCAAAGGCTTTTCTGACACAATCCCCCACTCTGGTATCATTGAGGAACTCTCCTGGGGATTAACCCATACGTTGCTAGATAGATAGCCAGCTGGTTCACTGACAGAATTCATACTGTTAAAGTTGGGGATTCCACCTCTGCCAAGTAGACCAGTTACCAGTGACATACCACAAGGATCTGTGCTGGGCTCTCTGCTGTTTGGAATCTATTTCTTGGAAGTCCATGTGAAAGTAGATGGCCTTTGGCTTACATAGTTCGCTGATGATTGCAAACTGGGTGAGATCATTGAGTTTCCCAGACTATGTTAATATATTATAAAAAGGGGCTAACACAGACATATGATTGGTGCCAAAGCCACAGACTAAAACTAAAAGCAAAAAAGTGCATTATTATTCCCTTTGGCAAAGAGAAAGTCCCTGTAAATTGCAATACTGACAGCATCTCCCTAAGCTCAAACCCAGTGGTGTGAAATTTGATAGCATTCTCTAAACATTGATCACAATGTGTCCACAGTGGGAGGGAAAGCCTTCTGCACTGTGCATATCAGAAATAAGGGCATTCCATCCAAGACTAAGGATGTTATAATTCCTCTGTACTCAGCCTTCATCAGACCACTAATGGAGTACAATGCTGCCTTTTGCATGTACCTCACCAGACACCTGCAGCAACAGGAGAGACCACAGAGGTTTCTCACCAAGGAAATTCAGGGCCCTGAAAATGTAACCTACATGGAAAGACTGAAAGCCCTGTCCCTGTATTCTGTATCCTATAGTCTGCTGAGAGGTGACTTGTGCCTGACCTCCAGAGCAGTCTCTGACCATGCCATGATGGAAATTTGCAAATCAAGTGGGACAAAAGTCGCTCGCTCCAGTAATCTCAATTTAGTTTGTGACATTAGCATTACATGCTGGAGAGACTGATATATCTCCCAGAGATTGCTGCTACTGTGGAATAAACTCCCAATTCACATGAAGCAGAGCTCCCCAGTAACCCTATTCAAGCACAACCTAGACAGTTTGATGGGAGACCATAAATTCATGCCAGGGGTGGCACCTATGTCCCTCATGGACAGGGGCAGTTGGTGCTGATCATGGACTTGTTCTGCGAATAATGACCATCTAACTAAGGTCAGTTAGGGAATATGGGTATAACATGGCTAAGTTTGTAAAGATCCCTAGGGCTATTAGTCTGGTAACCTCCTATGAAAATATAGGAAGAAAATCTGATCTGTTTTTCTGGAAACAAGACTGTTAGGTTTGAGTTCTTTAAACTTTCTGCTATAGTAACCAGCATGCAGTCCTGTTTTCTGTGCTGATTATATACACATTGCTCAGTTGTGCAGAAGATTCCCAGCTCATGGACTTGATTGTCCTTTCGATTATGCATACATTTTTAAGCAGTCTGTAACAGTTGGCTATTCTACCAAGATTTGATCTTTCATAATAAAACAACGTTGTTTTCCATACTTCTATTTAGAGTAGAATTTACACCCAGGCTCCTTGTTTGCCGAATGAGATTGTATTTTTATTTTGAGGTGGTGGTGATTTTATTTTGGTAGCAAGGTAGCTGCTTTTCCAGCATTTACTATTTTTTATGTATTTTAATTTTTTTTCAGCATAATTTAGCATATTTGCTTAGAGTAAGACTTAGAGTTGCATGTTCTGTAATTTATGGTGCATGTTTATGGAAGGAATTTGTTCAGATTTGTAGTTTCAGGTGCATTTGCGCATGCTGTATGTTGAGAATGTATGCCTAGATGCTTAACAGCCTGTGCACAACTGTAGGCTTGCATCTGCATGGGGATACAAAGACATTTATTTTTCTCCTAGAGGCTTCCATGCCTTTAAAAGCTCCATGAAACCATTTGGAAGAACCTTTTTAAAAACGCTTGCAGCAGGTCATGAATGCATCATTGAATATGAGCAGGTCCATGTAGGACACGTTATAAAAGAAGAACTGGCTGCTGAAATTCTAAACAAAGTAAAACACTGGAACTGTCCGCTCAAAATAAATGAAATGTAATTCTTGTAGTGAAAGAAATGGAAACTGCAAGAGGGTGTAACAGATAAGACCATGCTCAGTTTACTGGAGCTGCTCAGAGTTTGGTGACTTTACCCAGAGATTGACTGCATCTGAACAGAAATCACACACAGGCATCCACTGCATTCAACTTAAGTGTATGTTAAGCCTGCATTGCACTTTGTGAACTGTATTTAATTTGCTGCTTCATTTCTGCTTTTTTTGCTCTTGACTGTTTTATTTTGCACTTTGAATTTTTAATGCTTCTTTCTTGTATATGTAGTATAGTCTAGATTCAGACTTGCTGAATCTAGACACATCAGTTGAGCACTAAAACCCATCTCACATTAAGAGGGCCTCCGTGCACCCTTGTGGCAGAAGTGTCTACCCCAGGACCCATCTGAGTTGGAGATTGCTGGAAAAAGGCTCAGTTTTGAGCTTTCATATTGGTTAATTTATGTAAAAAACTGTTTTAACTTTGCTTGTATTTGAGCCTCGCATTTAGTGCTGCCATGTATAGATGCAAACGCCTAGGAAGACAATTTTCCCTAGATATCTGCTAGTATACCCTCCCAGACTCCCTTGCTGAATTGTGTGAAAACCAGTTGCACACCAAGAACTGTTGTCACAGTTTTTTTTAACCCTAACCTTCTACAGATTAGATCCTCTGGTTAATCAGAGAACAAATCCTGGTCTAACTAGCCCACTCCTTACTATTAATTAAGGTATAATCCTGCCATAATGAACGGTCAGTTTCCCATTTCTCCAATCAGCCTGATTGACATGGGCTTCCTGAGGCAATGTAGTTGCCTCTCTTATTTAGTTATTTGTCATTTGTTAACTGGGTCGGTCCAGCTGAGCCAAAGGCCTGTTTTCAGTGGAGACCCGAGGAGAAAAGCTCCAGTTAGATTTATGGTCATTAAAGTCCAAAATGTACATCACAAATGCTATATACAAGAATATTTACAGTAAAGTGAAGTTAACTAATCTAACAGTTTTGTACAGGTTTCAGTGTATATCTATACAGTAACAATAAAGTTGGGCAGGATTCAAGGGATTATTTAGAAAGAAAAACAGGATGTTGGTATGTAGTAATATTGATACTACGGCGAGGAGAGAAGAAATGAGGAAAGAGGAGGATACAAGAGGAGTAAGTAGATTAAGGAGGAGAGTAGCTAGACAAGAGACAGCCTTGTGACCAGTAGTAGTCTCTCACAAACAGAACACAGAAAATCAGGGTGAGGGCAGATTCTCCTCTGAAATGTTCACTACAAGTGGGATTCCTCCAGGACTCATCCTTAGGTCTGTTTCTGTGGGTGATACCCCACTCAAAATCAACAGTTGGGGAGAAGAGCACTGTTGTGGTGTAGAAATGTCATTCTTTTCATATGTCTAAGCTGATTTCGGGAGTTTCTTGTTGACCAGGTTCACAGGTTATTTCAGACAGAGCCATCATCAATTCTTCTGAAGATTCCCTGATCCTGTAGCATCTTCAGCAGGTTTGTAGGCATGTACCACAATGTCTTAACTGGAGAAGCTTCTTTGTGGAAAACAGCCCGCTGTTTCAACTGAGCCAGCTGGAAAACCTGTAATGTCCAAGTGTGCAGGCTAAACAAGTCCCATTAAATTCTTCTAGCAGCCATCTCCTACAAAGTTGACTGCTTCTCCAAATGACTTGCACAAAGTCTACATACAGCTCTCGTCCAACCTTCCATCATGACTTTAAATTCCAAACTGTATGTTTACTGACAATGACTTGCTCTTAAAACGAACACAGTATGTGAGAGATGCATGTACGCTCTGAATTTGGAATCCGTTCTCTCATAACCAGTCAGACATCAAACCGGTTGTCAGCGCACACACTTCACCTTCTGCACTTAACAAGCGCACAACACCTAAACCTACATACAAAGGAGGCATTCACTAGAAACCAACCAAAAGATCAGAGACCTCCCAAGTGCAAACAAATCGCACATACTGGAACACGAACTGAGACCACTGCACATAGCAAAACACATACAAGTGTCTCAACAAATAAGCCTGTAAGGCAAAACACCTCAGAACCTATTGTCCTAGTCATAGGCAATTCCACAGTGAGACACATGGATGCCCCCACTCACCAGGCTGCGGGAGGAGAAGGTCATGGTCAGCTGCCTGTCAGATGCCAGGATCTGTCAAATCACACATGCACTCAAGTCACTCAACAATTACTGTTATGATTCCGTCATAGTACATGTTGGAGTGAATGACTTGAGACATACCTCTCTGGACTATATGAAGAGAGACATGACTGAACTCTCTTATGTGTCTGAAGCAACTATGTTCCCTACCACTAAGTCCCATTTTGCCTTCATCCAGGATGATGCCACATTACAGACAAAAAATGATTGACACTAGAAACTAAGCCAACTGTTGAAGTCAATCCAAGGGGATCCAGTATCTGCCAGCTTGGGAAGACCTGGTCGACGGACCATACTGTATTGCCAGAGATGGTCTTCACCCATCTCCTCAAGGATTTCAGATACTAGTAAAGATGCTTGCCTTTTCCGTAGTGCCTTTGTTAGGCAATGTCAAAACAACATAATTCCTGATGTAAAGAAATCCACTCAAGACAAACTGAAGGGCATGCTAGTTAATGCATGGAAGTCTAAGCAGAAAACTGCACTCCCTGGCAGCACTCCTCACCTTGGAAAATGCTGACGTCTGTGCAGTCACTGAGACTTGGTTCAAGGCCAAGAGAGCACCCCAGTCATGCAGGGCTACTCCTTTCACATGTTCAGTCCCCAAATCTGACATGAAAGAACCAAAGGTGGAGGTGGAGGTGAAGCCATCTTCATTAAATTCAAATACAACTTGAGACTGGTTAAACAGTGTGACTCTCTGGAGCTCCTTCAGGTTGAAATAACTGAAGATAAAACTCCCTACTACATCATTGCTAGCCACAGGTGGTCCACCAGGAACCAAAAGAAGCTCACCACTTGCTTGGACTTGCTAGAGTCACTCCTTACACAGCAAAACACTTTGGACATTGGAGATTTCAACTGTCCTTCCATTGACATGGCAACATACATGAACACAGATGTGATCACCTGAGGATGTTCTTCGTGTTTCACTGTTGCAGTCATTACATTTGGGTAATCTGCTGGCAGGTTGCCCTCCGTTGGCCTGAATAACAAGTCTTGGGTCCTGCGTCGGTTGCAGTCTCTTCTTCCATGACGTCAGGTCATCAGGGGTATAGAACATGCAGCCAACGCCATTTTATTCATTCTTTCTTGACGCGCGGTGCCTTAAGCAGAAGCAGTTCGTAAGTGCCGGTCGGCCAACTCTTGAAATTTTCGCATTTGAGTTTCAGAACTGAAGTCTTCAAACTAAAGCTAAGTACCCCATTGGGGAAACTTTTTCTTGCTCCTTACCGATGTCAGTAAAAGTTAATAATTGCATTACTTGTGGGAAGCAAGTACCTCATAAATATTTTCATTTGTACTGTATTCCTTGCCTAGGCCCAGATCATAACGTGCCTTGCTGTCGGTTTTGTGCTAGATTTAACCAACGCACTATTAAGCGTCGGTATATTTTTGCTTCTAAGTATTTTGGATCAAGATTTAATTATTCTGAAATGTCGTCTGTTAGCAGTTCGACTACCGGAGTTCACAAAAGCGCAAAGAAAAAGACAGAGACAGACAGAGGTCCAAAACCGATGAAGCTTCTCTTAAGCCAGTCGCCGGTTCTCAGTGAGGCGCTTTCGCAGCCCCTGATGCCCGCTACTTTTGAGTCGCAGGCCTCTACAGAGACCCATTCGGAGTCTGGTATTGAACCCGTGGATGTCTCCCCCTTGGATGGGTCTGGAGCTGCTGAGCAGGCACCGGCTTCTGAGGGTGTTTTCAGGCCTCAACATTTTATATTAAACCGATGCCAGCCTCAAAAACAAGATCAAAAACTTCTATGTCTAAAAAAACGATGCATGAACCACTTGCTCAGGCCCCTATGCCTAAAAAACAGATGATCAAAATGGCTGAGGGCTTAATTACCTTGAACAGGGGTTCCCAACCCCCCTGCTAAGAGGCCTAGACAAGGCACTTATTATGAATCTTCAGATCAGGTTCCCATTTCTTTTGATTCCTCTAATGATCAGGAATTTTCTATTCCACCCTATGAGGATTCTGATGCAGGAGAATCCATCCCGTCTGCATCTCCTCCTGAGGATTACTCTCTTGGAGAAACTTTGCATACTTTAAGGGAACATTTTCACTGGGAGAGTCAGGACTTCTCTGAATCAAAAAAGAGGCTTAGGGATTTCCTTCTTCCACAGCATAGGCCTTTGGCAATACCGCCTGTATTAGACATTGTTGATGTGTTTTCGGAATCAAGCATGGCTCCTGATTCCCTACCTCTGGCTCCTAGTAAGCCAGACAGATATTACAGGGTTCCTGACTCCCACAAATTTCTATTCAAAAATCCTGCTGCTGATCCTGAGACTATTTCACAGGGTCCCGAGAGTGTAAAGGCCTCTACAGCCAAAAATCCTACCCCCTCTGATAGAGATTCCAGGGCGCTGGATAGATGGGGAAAGAAGGTTTATACGTCTGTAACCTTGGCAATTAAGGCCTTAAACTGCCAGTTTTATATGCTTAAATATCAGCATGTTATTGGCTTACTGAAACAGAAAATGTTGATTTCTGATTTTGTGGAAAATAAAGATTAAAGGAATTATTGCATTCAGCAGAACAGGTTGGAAAGCATACTTTGCAGTGTGGTTTTGATTCCTTGGAGGCCTCTTGCAGGGCCGCAGTTACTGGATCTGTGATTAGAAGGCATGCCTGGTTCAGGGAGCAAAACCTGCCTGATCATGTTAAAGCTAAATTGTTGGATGCCCCTTTGCAGCATGATACTCTGGTAATAAGGCAGAAGAGGCTTTAAAGAAAATGGAAGACAAAGCTAAATCTATGCAAACTGTAAAAGATTTCTTGCAAGTGCAGCCACCCAGTTTCAGTAGGCACTGGCCTACTAAAAATTGGTCCTTTCCTGTGTCCAACAGAGCCACTCAAGGCAAATCCAGGCTCTCAAACGACTCCAGATACCAATCACAGGGTTCTTACAGGTCAAAGCAATGGGGTGCCTCCACCTCCAAATCTGGAGGAAACAAAGCACAGCCCTACAGTAAGCAGTCTCAATGATTTTCCTCTACCTTCACCAAGGGCTTATCTTTTGGCAGCCCCCTTGGGGGGGGGGGGGCTAGCACTTCATGCTCAAAACTGGCAGTTAATTACCCAGGACAAGTGGGTATTAAACATAGTATCCCAGGGGTACAGATTTCATTTCCTTACTTTGCCATTTCCAAACGGTTGGCCAGATCTGCCACAAAATAAGTGGGCAGAGGCTCAGAAACAAGTTATGTCCCTCATGGATATGGGGGCTTTTCAACCAGTACCAGAAAAGGAAAAAGGACAAGGTTTTTATTCAAGACTTTTCTTGTTACCCAGAAAAGACGATGCCTGGCGTCCAATACTGGACTTATCGATTTTGAACATGTTCCTGGACATTCCAAAATTCAAAATGCTGACTTTACAACAGCTACTGCCTATGCTGGGCAGGAATGCTTGGTTAGTGACTCTAGACTTAAGAGGCATACCTGCATATCCTAATAAGGGAATCATGCAGATGACACCACCGCTTCAAGGCAAGTTTTCTGCATTACCAATTCTCTGCACTGCTCTTTGGTTATCTACTGCGCCCAGGGTCTGTACAAAGTGCCTGGCACCAGTAATTTCATTCTGCAGACAAGCATACAAATTTATCCTTATCTGGACTACTGTCTCATTCAAGCAGCGGCCAAGGACACACTTTTTCAGCATCTGGCATTTGTAAAAAGGCTTCCAACATGCCTAGGGTACACAATAAACAAACAGAAATCCCAACTGGCACCCTCTCAAATAATTACATACCTGGGTGCAAGCTTGAATACAACTGCCCAGATGGCTTGCCTTACGCCAGACAAACAAAGGCAACTGACAACATACTTCAAACAAATGGCAACAAAAACCCAGTTATCTGCAAGACAAATTCTGCAGGCTTTGGAGTTCATGGCATCCTGCATTCTGCTAATTCCATATGCGAGACTGCATACGAGGAAACTACAATGGTACCTAAAAAGTTTATGGAGTCAAATTGTCAGTCTGGAAACAATGATTCCTCTCATTCCCTGCCTACAACTGGAGTTTCTTTGGTGGGCAGGCACATGTCACCAAAACAAGGGACTGTCAATCACTCTACCCCCTGCCACCCAAACTCTAACTACAGACGCATCAGACTATGCTTGGGGGGGCCCACCTGGCGGGGAGATGCATTCGGGGCAAATGGAGCCCAAAACAAATGCATCTGCATATCAACCACAAAGAGATGCTAGATGTTCAGAATGCTCTGACAGCCTTTAAGGGCTTAGTTCATCCAGGACAACCACTAATAAAGACGGACAACACCACAGTTCTATGGCACATAAGCAGGGGGATGCACATTCCTACCCCCCTTTGCAGACTAGCCATGGCATTGTGGAACACAACTTTGACTTACCAAGTACATCTTCAAGCTCAGTTCCTGCCAGGAAGACCAAATTCTCTGGCAGACGACCTAAGCAGAAATCTTATGGACCCTCATGAATGGAAACTGGATCCAGAAATCTTCAGCATGTTGACACAGAAATGGGGGAGCCCGGACATGTATCTGTTTGCCTCTCCCCAAAATTATGAGCTGGACAAATTCTGCACAAGAACTTATCACAGAAAAGTATGGAAAGTGGATGCCCTATCCTTCAGTTGGAAATATATATTTATATATATATATATATTTATTTTTTGCTCCCCATTTGGGGGGCCACCTGACATCTGGGGCAAGAAAAACTGAATAAAATGGCGTTTGCTGCAAGTTTTATACCCCTGATGACCTGACGTCATGGAAGAAGAGACAGCAACTGATGCAGGACCCAAGACTTTGTTATTCAGGCCGACTGAGGGCAACCTGCCAGCAGATTACCCAAATGTAATGACTGCAACAGTGAATACACTTGAACATCTACATTTATGGTAAGTGTACACAACTGTACTTTCCTGGACTTTAACTCAAAAGCCCTGAAACAGTTAGTTGCCACCCTTGCAACAAACTCAAATATCCTGGACTTGGTACTCACCAACATGGGGGGGGGGGTCACTGCACTAACCCCTGTGTGTTGCCATCCCTGATAATGTCAGACCATAAATCTGTCTCATTTGATGTAAAGATCAGACCTGACACCCACACTGAAGCAAAGAAACTGAAGACGTTTTCCAATCCAAACTTTAGCTTACTAAGCGAAAGAATAAAAAGCTTCAGCCACCCCCTGCTAAAACAGCTAGCAATGACTTCTATGCACAAGTACACAAATGCCCTGTATAGACATTTACATAACTGTATCGACACTGCAGTAACTGACAGGATCAAAACCAGGTCCTCCAGAAGAAACAGGTCACCCTGGCGGAATGCAGGTGTAAATAGGATCTGATGTCATTTTCATTTGGTCCTCAACATATGTGGTTTCAGATCCAACTCTTTGATCTGACTCCGCCACTTTGGAAGCTTAGGATCTGAAACTCTAGCACCTCTCCATCCCACAATGCCTCATTCCCCCAGATTACCTCTGATTTTTGCTGCTCGTCTGAAAAGCAGTGAGGTCCTGCTGCTCTAGAACTCCTTTAAGCTTTTTGGTAAAACCTTATGTCTGCCTTGAGCCATGTTTTTCTAAACTCATTTTGCTATCCTCTCCTATCCTTTTACCTCTTGGTTCTTATTTTTATTTTTTTTTAATCAATTTATTTTTTTTTCTTTTTTGCTGTAGCTAGACTATTCTGCGTGTTCTTCTGTACTGTCCTTTTCCTCTTTCTATTAAGTAGGTAGATTTGTTCTTTGTTGGTTTATCATGACTGAGAAGTCTGATAATCCTTTGGGCTTTAAAAAATGCACTTCCTGTGGGCACCAGATTTCCTGTACCTGATATCCACAGGGAGTGCTTTTATTGTCTGGGCCCAGCTCACCTGAGTTCTTGTCAAGTCTATGAAGGCTTTAATCTGCGGGTGCTGACGGACTTTAGGAACAAGTTCATCTTGAAGGGCTTGTTTCCTTCTCCTGCTCCTTCTGACCCTTCCACTTCAGGTGCTTAAACCGCCATCAAGAAACATAAGGAAGTCAGGGAAATTAGAAAACATTCCTTGGAGAGATCCTTCTCCAAGCCACCAAGAAAGGTTCCAAAAGCCTTGGATATGAAATCTTCGAACCAGACAGTCCTGGTCTGTCCTCCTTCATCCCCTTGTGCTCCACCTGTCAGTCTGTAGCTGGCGCTCTCGGCACAGAGGGGTCCTCTCAAGGAGGCCTCTCACAAAAGAATGTCCAGGCCACCATCAGCTTCCTCTCTGTCAGTTCTTCCCAGAGCTTGTCTGAACATGAGGTGGATAGACTGAGACAATTTCTAAAAACACAGATCCAGATGGAGGGTATAAGGGTTTTGCCAGCTTCATCCCTTTCATTATCCATAAAAAGACATTTTCCCTTAAGTTCTATAGCTCCTTCTCTGATCTGACGTCCTGTTTTCGGACTCGTCATATCTGATGGTCCTGAGAATTGAGACATCAGATCTGGTAGTAGTTACTCTAGTCTGGCCACCTCCCTAACGTGCTCGCCTCCAGCTGTGTTGGGATCCAGTGCCTGTTGGAGCTTGAAGCTTAGACATGGAGTCCAGGAGGCTTATTTCATCTCTGAAGTTTTGGGAACTGTCTCTTCCCCTCAGAGCCTCTTTGTTCGACAGCTGTGTGCCAACTCCCTCTTCAGAGAGGAGGATTGCAGGTGTTCCAGAAAAGTCTTCAACAGGTTTGGCACTGGAGGGACAGTTCTCGTGTCTTCGTAGTCCATCTGCCTTCGAGGTGGTGGAGATGATCCACTCCCACCTTAGGGGACTCCTCGTTCTCCCACCGTCAGATCTGATCCCCATCTCCATAGAATCTGTGACTGAGATTTCACGTCTACCCTGGAAAAGCTGGTCCTGGGAAGGCTTCAACTGGGGGCGTCCCTCTGAAAAAGAATTATAAAAGGAGACACTTGGATTTCCCTCAGGGATATGTCACTATTGGCACTGACTTCAAGGGGGGGGCAAATTGGAGATCCTCCGCCAAAAAGGTAGATGTCCTTCCAAAACCCTAACACAGAGGAGAAGTTGCTTTTGGAGTCTTTTGGCACCAGCCTATCTATATCCCGGGTGTCTCCGTCTGTGGATCCTTTTATTGACTTTGTGTTTATGAGGGTATGGAAGGACTGGACACTAGAGCTCATACTCAAATGGGAGGAATAAGGTACACTGTGCCCCCATAGACAGATTGCACTGTACCAAAGGGATTCTGATAGTCTGTGGTGGTTGCAGCAGCCACCAAAAAGGAGCTGACTCAGGAAAGCTCCACTGCCCATCCCCCCTAACAGGAAGTCTATGGCATTGGACAGATTTGGAAAGAGGGTTTACGCTTTGGCTACATTTGCTTTGTGAGCACTAAACTACTACTCACTTTACCAGACTACAGGGGGGCTTATCAAGGAACTATCTAGCTTGGTCCCTAATTCCATGTCTGATGAGAAAGGATGACCTTTTCCTCCAGGATGGCCACTCTTCAATCGATATCCAATTCATCCATGAGGTTGATTTCCCACACTGCAGGAGGCACCTCAAGGGCTGGAACACAGCCCTCTGGTCTGGAGACAGGGAAACCCTCAGAACAGCCAGAGCAAATCTGAAGAAGGGAGTGAGGAAAACAAAATGTGCCTGTGGCAGAAAGATCCAGAGCTGCTACTTTGACCAAAAAGACCCCAGATGCCTATGGCAGGATATGCAGTCCATTACTGACTACAAAACCCTATCTTTGTAATGTGAGGACAACAGAGAATTCCTAAATAAGCTGAATGTCTACTTCAGCAGATTTGAGAAAGGAAACAGAACAGCAGCGAACAAAATGCCCATCGGGTGTAACGAGAAAATGTTCACCCTCGACCCAGCTGATATCCAGAGGACACTGTGCAGAGTTAACCTGAGAAAAGCGGCGGGCCTGAACATCCTAGGGCAAGTGCTCAGATACTGCGCAGTCCAACTAACAAATGTCCCCGCAGATATCTTCAGTAACTCTGAGTCAGCAAATTGTTCCAAAATGCTTCAAGGACATGGCAGTTGTTCCATTAACGAAGTCGCCTCCACCATCTTGCTTAAATGACTACAGCCGTATAGCCATCACCTCCACAGTGATGAAATGCTTTGAAAGGCTGGTCAAGGATGCCATAACATCTGGGGGCTACCTGGTGATCTTGACCCCTGCAGTTTTCTTAATGAGGAAACTGCTGTATGACAGATGCCATCTTTCTAGCACTCCATCTATCCCTTGAACACCTTGAGAATAAAAACACCTACACGAGGGTACTATTCATCATCTTCTGCTCTGCTTTTAACAGTCATCCATCTTGTAATGACGCAACTCCAACTAGATGTCAACACTCCACTTTGTAACGGGATTCTTAACTTTTTCACAGACAGACCTCAAAGTGTGAGCAGGAAATAACTTCTCGGATAGTATCACTCAATATCACTCAACACCGGAGTCCCACAAGGATGTGTACCAAGTCCCTTGCTGTTCACCCTGTTAACCCATGATTGTACAGCCAGGTGCAATACAAACCACATCATCAAGTTTGCTGATGACACAACAGTGGTGGGCCTAATTAGTAATGACTATGAAAGTGTATAGAGATGAAGTGGAACAACTGATTACCTGGTGTGGAAATAGCTTAGCACTAAATATGGACAAGACAAATAGGTAATTATGGACTACAGGAAAAAATCGCAAGGAACATTCTCCCCCTTACCATCAATGGAGAAACAACAGAAAGAGTGAGAAGCACTAAGTTTCTAGGAATGCAGATTGAAGAGGACTTGTCTTGGAACACCAGTACGAATGCCATAGTCAAAGTACACCAGAGATTGCACTTTCTGAGAAGGCTGAGGAGAGCGAATCTCCTTCTATAGAGGTACTATAGAAAGCATCCTGATGAACATCCTCATAGTATGGTATGGAAGCTGCCCTAACTCTGAGCACAAATTCCTCCAGAGAGTGGAGAAGACAGCCGAGAGGCTCAAGACAACCTTACCATATATCCACAACTTGTACTTATCCAGATGTCTCGGCAGGGCCAGAGGAATAATTTAAAGACTGCACTCATCCTGCTTTACAGACTGTTGCTGCATCTGTCATCTGGAATGCACTTCCAAAGTATACGTTGCAGAAGTACGAGATTCAGGAACAGCTTGTTCCCAAATGTAATCAGGCTGCTGAACTCTAGTAACAACTACACTCCATGATGGCCATCTGAGTCAGTAGAAACTGTAGTAGCTTGTCTCATATTGTGCATTAACCTGGTTACCAGTCTCATCTAATACTTGGTGCAATATTCACCATGACTGTTAACTTATAGGCCATCTAGAGCAGTAGCAATGCAGTAAAATCTCTCCTTTCAGTGCAATACATGTTGCGAATTCGTAAATTAACCGTAGTGCAGTACTCTAATGTTCACAGTGCAATACTTAAATTTGTGTGTCTGTGCAATGTCTTAACCGAGTACCTGTACAATACTAAAGTCTCATGGGAGTAAGTGTTCACTGTGAAGTGTTAAAATGTGTTTCTAATTCTGTGTAGTATTAGTCTGTCTACCTGCATGTCTGTGATATAATAGGTGTATGTGAAAATAGTCTGTATGTTGTCGACACATTGTGTCCGGAGACTCAGAATTTCCTTCAGTTTTTGCAGTTGTGTGATTTCTGAATGACAATAAAGATTACTTTGACTTTTCCAGCATTGCCATTAGGCACCATGCTTTGATGTGGTTGTGTGACTTTACAGAACCTTTCAAGGAGTCATTTGTCAATGCACCCTTTGATTGTTCATCATTGTTTGGCCCCGCAGTCAGAGAGAAACTCTCCTGGAGCTAGAAAGATGGAAAGACCTTGTCTGCTATAAGGATCCGTTTTTCTACACCACAAAAATACTTCTCCAGGAATCCGCATGGTGGGAAAAAAAACTGTGTTTCAAGAAGTCTCAAGGTCCTTTTCAGGAAGCTGAAGGAGACTTTTCCCCCAGGGGCAGAGGGGGAAACAGTTATAGTGGTAGACGATGCCCTGGACAGAGGTCTGCAAAATTAAGGGTGTAGACATTATTTTTTGGACAGACCCTTGCAGTGCTCCTGAAAGGTTGCCCAACTGCCCTTTTCTGGAAGCCGTTATGGGGGGGGGGTTGCTTATCCTTGCACCCAGAAGCCTTGGATAGTCATCACAAATGACAGCTGGGTGCAAAGGATTGTATCCAGAAGATACTCCATTCCCTTTTTAAATCTCTGCAAACCAAAGACTTACCGCCCCGATATGCTACCCAGTCAGAGGGAGGCAGCAGCTGTAGAAATTCCAAAGCTGCTCCGAGTCATCCAGGAGGTCCATCCTAACCAAGTTGGATTGGGCATTTACTCAGTTGTTTTTAGTTCCAAAGAAGACAAGGGAGCAAAGGCCAATTTTGGATCTAATATCTCTGAATAAATCAGTAAAAAACTCGCAATTCAGGATGGTCATGATCCAGTCCATCCTAAGTCTTCTGAAGATAGATGACTGGATGTGCTCGGCAGACATGAAGGATGTGTACTATATCAAAATGGGCAGGCACTCCAGACGGTGTCTTCCCTTCAGGCTGGTAGCCAGTCATTACCAATTCCAGGTGCTCCCATTTTGTCTGACCACAGCTCCCAGGGTGTTCAAATGCATGACAGTAGTTGCAGCTCACGTCAGACTACAGAGGTACCATGTGTTTCCTTATCTGGACTGGCTCCTAACAGCTTAGACCAGGCATCTACTCATACAAGCCAAGGACTACCAGTTGCAACTAGCTCCCACTCTCAGCATAACCGTCAGCAAGCAAAAATCACAGTTACTACCTGTTCAACTTATGGACTTCATTGGAGAACATTTGGACATAACCAAAATTATGGCCTACCTACTTCCAGACAGTGTCGACCCTGAGGCTGCGTATCTCGCATATCCTAGCAGTTCCAGACCCTCCAACAACTTTAGTGCTCAGGGCGTTAGGCTCGATGGCTGCCACGATAACTTTATTACCTATTGCTCACTTGTACATGAGCATCCTACAGTGGACATTCAGTTCAGTGGTCTTTACACCATTACCCACTGAACCAGCAGATCAAGCTTTCACGTGTATTCAAAGATTCTGTTCTTTGGTGGCTTAATTCCTTATAAATTAACCAAGGATGCCCCTTTGTTCTTCCCCCACCAAGCATCATGCTGACCACGGATGCCTCCCAGATGCGTTGGAGGGGCAATTTCTGGGACGGATTGTTCAAGGCTTGTGGACTTCTCATAGTCAATTGCATGTCAGTGTCCTAGAGGTGACTGTGGTCCTTCTAGCTTTACATTACGTAGCTTTCTACCTCTAAGGACTATTGTGATCCAGGTGGACAGTACGTCTGTAGTGTGGTACATCAGCAAGCAGGGAGGAACCATATCTTACCCACTGTCGAGAAGCAATGAGTGTGTGGCAGTGGACGATATCTACCAAACACTTTCTAACAAAAGTGTACATTCCAGGGGAGTACAACATTCTAGCAGACAGGCTTAGCAAAATTTTAGCAAAATTTTACTGATGCCTCATGAGTGGTCTCTAAAGTCCGTGGCAAACATCTTCCTGAGATGGGGTCAACCTTGCTTGTGATCTCTCCGCTTTCCTCCTCAACAACTGCAGTGGGTTCTTTGCTTTGATCCCCCCTCAGGGGCAGTCACCAAGAGATGCTCTAGTCCATGCTTGCCCCCCCCCCCATCTACTTTATGCATTCCCTTTTTTTACCTCTGATTCAAAATTTCTTCAGAAAGCACACCAGTTGAAGAGCAAAGTAATTCTCATTGCTCCCTTTTTGCCTCACCAAGTCCAGTATATCTTCCTTTGGTCTCACCTGATTTGCCCTCCCTGGACACTGGAACCACTTCTAGATCTATTATCCCATCCCTCAAGACAGACTCAGATCTTCAAGGCCTAAAATCACTCGGATCTTTAAGGCCTAAAATTGACTGCATGGTTTCTCCAATTCCAGTGATGGGTAGGCATTGAAGGGTTTCATCCCCAGTCCGAAAGCTTCTGATTTCTTGCCACAAAATATCTACCAAGAAAATCTAAAAGAATTAATGGAAAAGATTCTCCGTCTGGTTTCAACAGAAACTAATAGATCCCTTTACAGCATCTGTCCCTGTAGTATTTTATTTCCTGGCCCTCCTGTTTCAGAATGGAGCCAGGTATTCCACTGTGAAAGTTCAGTTGGCAGCTATTTCTGATTTTCACATTGGCGAAAACTCTTCCTCTGTAGCTTCATCAAAACTATGCAAGGCTTTTCTCTGAGGTACTTTTTTACTTCGTCACTCTCTCCAACCCGAGCCTGAGCACTGGCTTTGTTCCAGCAGAATGGAGAACAGCAACAGTAATCCCCTTACACAAAGAAAGAGTCCATCAACCAACCATGGGAACTATAGACCCATAAACCTAACCAGCCTTATCTGCAAGGCCATTTAAAGAATAATCATGGACCTTATCAACAAAAGGACATAGGTGACCTCCAAACTCTTGACCTGGCTTAGTTTGACTTGAAGGCCAGATCTTGCTTATTAAACCTGGTGGACGACTTTGAGAATGTCAGCAAAACCATGGATTGAGGGCAAAGCAGTGCATACTATCTTGACTTAGCCAAGGCTTTCAACACAATCCCCCACTCTGGTATCATTGAGAAACTCTCCTAGCTGTGGATTAACCCATATGTCACTAGATGGATAGCAAACTGGCTCACCGACAGAATGTATACTGTGAAAATTGGGGATTCCACCTCCACCAGTACACCAGTTACCTAATGGTGTACCACAGGGATCTGCGCTGGGCCCTCTGTTTGGAATTTACTTCCTGTAAGTCCAGGCTAAAGTAGATGGCCAATGGCTTACTAAGTTCGCAGATGAATGCAAACTAGGCGCAATCACTGAGTCCCCCAACAGTGTCAACACACTGCAAAAGGGGCTAACACAGAAAATGATTGATGCCAGAGCCACAGACTAAATCTAAATGCAAAAAAGTGCATCATTATCCCCTTTGGCAAAGTAGTAGACCCTGCAAATTGTATTATAGACAGCACTTCCCTAAGCTCAAACATAGTGGAGAGAGACTTTGGGCTTAGGTTGATAGCAATCCAAACTTTGATCACCATGTGTCCAGAGTGGTAAAGAAAGTCTTCTACATTGCTCATCTCCCAATTAAAAGCATTGCATCCAAGACTAAGGATGTTATTTATTTTATTTTATTTATTTATCATTTGTTGACCGGGAAAGTCCGACTAGGTTCCACAGAGCCTGTTTTCAAGCGGAGGCCGAGCCGGGGAGAAATGCAGATGCATGTCTTTTTGAAATGGAAGAGAGCGGAGTACCGGGAGAAACCAGCGAACACAGGGAGAACATGCAAACTCCACACAGAAGGCACCGGGCGAGGGGAGAACCGAACAGGAGAACTTGCTGTGTGACAAACAATGTTAACCACACCAAGTTATAATTCCTGTATACTTGTCCCTCATCAGACCACTAAAGGAGTGCAATGTTCCCTTTTGCATGTACTTCACCAGACACCTGCAGCACCTGGAGATGCCACAGAGGTTTCTAACCAGGAAAATTCAGAGCCTCCAAAACATGACTTACACGGAAAGACTGAAAGCCCTGTCTCTCTACTGTGTACCCTGCAGTCTGTTGAGAAGAGACCTGTGGCCGTCTGACCCTGCCCTAAATGGAAATGCTGCATGTCTTCAAATCGGACGCAACAAGAATCAATCACTACAGGGATCTAAAACTAGCCTGTGACATGAACAGAACATGTTGGAGAGACAGGTAATGTAATCTCCTCTGGAGTAAACTCCCACTTCATGTGAAGCAGAACTCCACAATAACCATATTTAAGCGCAACTTGGACAGTTGAATGGGAGACCGTAAATTCACCCTGGGGGTGCCACCTATGTCCCTCATGTACAGGGGCAGTCGGTGCTGATCATAGATTCACTGTGCTATCCATGACCGTCTAACCATAGTCAACTAGGGAACAAGGGTATTTCATGGCTAGGCTTGTAAAGGTCCTAGGATCATTAGCATAGTAACCTCCTGTGAACCTTTCCTATGGCAGAAATTAAAATCTCTTAATAGGAAGGATGGCAAGAATGCCCAGCATCACCATCAGGGCACTCTGAGTAAGGAATATTTTAAAATTCGTAGGGGGGGGGGGGTTGGTATATTTCACAAATGAAAAATAATACTGATTTTGCAGTTCTAGCATACAACAGCAACCCAAATGTAAATTGGAATAATTGTCACATGATTATGAAAGTAATTGTCATTTTCAGCAGCAGGGCCGTAACAGAATTTGGTTTGTGTTCCAGAGGCCACAATATATGAACGATAAAAGGCACCAAAGGTTCTAAAATATGATGGGATGTTGTCAGTCTCGCGTTTACTGTCACTTGTGGGGTCAGATCTGATCCATTGGATCTGTCTCGTCCTTTTTCAAAAGCTTGAGGCCTTCAGCAAAGCTCATGGGCAGTCTATCTTGCCCATGACGCATTTCCGTAAATCCTCAGATCTCGTTTACCACTCGGCAAAAGACATGTTCCTTCCAGGAAACTTTGGACTTTATGTATTAGTTGTATTTCCTATTTAATTCGATTTTGTACTTAGTTTATCTTCTATTTCGTAGTTAGTAATTCCCTTATCCTTCTTAAGTTCGATTTTTAATAAGTTAGAGGACATTCTTTTAATTATCTAATTCTACAATTTAAAAAAAAACTTTCTTAAACTTTCTATATTTGCTCAGTCTAGTTGATGTCCATTTTAGTTAGAGGGCATTTGCGTGTGTTGGTTTCTCTTTTTTTTTTCTGAAGCTTAATTTGAAATCAGAAGTATGACTCAAAAACAGGAAGAGAAACCCTTGGGGGTTTAAAAAATGTGACAAATGTGGCAAAAGATGCCGCTAAGTGATGCACTTTGTGTGTTTGGGGCCTTTACATTTACAGGAATCATGCTCCGTTTGCCTTGGCTCCAACCAAAGGGCTCTTATGGAGCATCAAAATAAACTAATATTAAAAGGTTTACTAACAACTCCTTTTTCAGAGGCTATTTCACCTGAGTACTCTAAATCTAGTAAATGTATGTATTTGTTTACAAAGTCCAACTGGGCCAGAAGCCCATTTTCAGCGGAGGCCCGGAGAGAAAAGCTCCACAGAAATACAAGCAGTATACAATAATTAAATAGTACAAATAGTATACATGTACAGTAAGATGCAGAATACATATCTTCTAGTTAGTCTGTACAAAGTATTATTCAATACAGTTTTCTAGTAGATACAGGTTCAAAAAGAAAAAAGCAAGCATTTCAGTGAAGATCACTGTGAGAAAAAATTGTTAGTAGTGTGTGCATCATAAATAATAGTTATGACCAAATGAGATTTCCTTTATATATTTTTATTTTTGAGTAGTAATAAACACTGAGGAGAGAGAGAAAATAAGATAAGAAGTGGACAGTGTGTTGAAAGAGTTATAGATATCTTGTCAGGTTTGGCACAAGAGCAATACCAGTTCTTGGATAGATGTTCAAATACTAGTTTAAAACTGGAAGATTCAGCTGTGTTTTGGCGGGTATGGGGTAGAGTTCCATAGTTTGGCTATTTGATTTGAGAATAGGGCTTCACTGTGAGTGTAAGCTTTGTTTACTTTGAGAAAATTTGTCTGCAGATCTCATCCTTGGAGCCTAGACAGAGAAGGTACCTAAACTGCTCTTACACCTTTTTCGGAGCAGCCAGTTTTTCGGATCTGAGAGGTCTTTGGAGCAACTCTGGACCTCCTGCTCCGACCTCTTAGTCTCCCACTGAGTTTAGACTTCGGAGCCATTCTCCATCGTTGGGTGGGATCTATATCTTCTCTACTCCCATCGCCAATATTGACAAAATCGAGATCCCGTACCTTACCTACCCAGTCTGCTAGGAGCTTGTCAGATGATAATGTGGATAGGGTAGTGCAGAGGCTTCTCAAGACACCAGCTTTGGTCAAGTTATTACTGGATCCAAGCCCAAAGGCATCAGATCTGACAAAGGTCCTTGCCGGTGCCTATTCCTCCTCCGATCCCACCCCTGGTATCAGAGCCTGAAGATTCAGATGTCCAGCTAGTGTCAGTCTTGGATCCCAGGCCCAAAGGTTCCTCTGATCTGATGTCTGCCCTGAGTTCTGCTCTGTCAGAGCGAGAGGTCTTTGGGACCAGACCCACCATGCCTCTTGGGGCTTCGGTGCGGATGAGTTTGGATCCTACCTCTGCCTTGGAACACCTGCCCTCTATGCTGGAGATTCCCTTGGCTCTGGCTACTTTTTTGTTTGATCCAGGGACTTCTTTGGATCAGGGGTGGAGTGCCTTTGAGGTTATGAGGAGGGTAATGACTATATCCTAGTCTCTCTCCGGGGTCTTCCTTCCACTTCTGTGCAGGTGACTTCGCCTTCTCAAGTACCCTTTTCACAGGACCTAGGACTCAGGACATCTTGCAAGAGAGCCCCCCCTCCCCTCTTTTTAAACTTTCCCAGATCATCCCACTGAAGAAGCCCCCCCCTAGAAAAGGACTTGCAAGAGGAAGGATCTGCACTCCCCAGAAGAGTTGGCCACATCTGATGCTGACCTCGATGATGCAGAAGGGTCCCCTCAGTCACCTCCTGAAGATGTCTCCTTCAGAGACATCCTGGAAAAGTTAAAACAGAAAGGTGACTGGGAGTCCACATCCCCTTCAGCTGAGGAGTCTGCATGCCTGACGGCCTACTGGTGGCAGCCAGTGAAGAAGAACGGTCTACGAGACTAGTTCCACTATCCATCTATCGAATAAAGATTCTAGGACCATGGCTAGATATGGGAAGTGCATCTTTTCATCAGCAATCTTTGCCTTACAGTCGCTGATTTACTTAACACATTTTACCAGACTACAGAGGGATCTGATAAAGGAGTTGTCAGACTCCTTCCAAGGAGCTGTAGCTGATGACGTTGCACACAAGTTCACCTCTCATATCCCCACCCTAAATTCTGTCGTAAACTCTTCCATGAGACATGTCTTATGTATAGCGGATGGAACGAGTAGGGCAAGCGGGTTCAGGCATCTCACTTAGGAGGCGGGCCTGGATGTGTCTTCGCAATTTCGCTGAGCCCTTAGTCTTCCTTCATTAATGCCCCTTTTGATGGCTGCTGTCTTTTTCAGTCCAAAGCTAGAGAGACCTTACCAGGTGTGAACAGGAAGGCAAGACCTTAGCCGTTGGAGTACATTTTTCCACACCCTGTAGACCCTTTCCCAAAGGTCAAAGAGGCAGTAGATAGATGTGGTTCAAAAATTCACGAAGTTCTTTCCAAGACGCACATTGTGACTGTTCCCCTAGAGGTAGAGGGGAAACAATAGTGGAAGACTCCTCCCTCTTGGCATGGGAGGCCAGCTGAATCAGGGCTCCAGTGAATCTTTCTTTGGTAAGCCCTTTCAGCACTCCTGAAGGGCACTTGTCTGCCTCTGGAGGCAGTCAGGGGATGATTGTCTGCTGACCTTCGTACCTGGCTAAGACTAACAGATGGGGTGCAGAACACAATACTCAGGGGTTAGGTCATTCCCTTTTCTTTCCTCATTCCCAAAAAGAAAACGGTTCCAGATGTTCTACCCAGACAGAAGGAATAAGCAACCTTAGAAATTCAAAAGCTGCTAAGAAAAAGTCATTCAAGAAGTTCATGCAGACCAGAGAGGATTCGGAACTTAAGATTCCTTTTAGTTCCGAAGAAAACAGAGGACTGGAGGCCCATTCTGGATCTTGGCAATCTAAACAAATCAGTCAAAAAGAACTAGTTCCGGATGGTGGCACTGCAGTCAATACTTACTTTTTGGAAAAAGACAATTGGATGTGCTCTGTAGATCTTCAGGATGCGTGCTACCATATACAGATAGAAAGGAGGTCCAGAAGACACTTGTGCTTTCAGCTAGGAGCCAGTCACTTATAATTTCGAGCTCTGCCCTTTGGTCTCACTACAGCTGCCAGAGCATACCTCTCAACTGTAAAGATTTTTGCATAATGTACAGATTTTTACCTCGTATGTTTGGTCCATTTTTCATAAAATTCTGTTTTTCTGGCAGATTGATGGCAAATCATTAAAGACTGATATTAGAAAATGACAGATTTGAGTTTGACTTCATACCCTTCAGAAAATTCATGCTAATGCAAAACCTGTTCTATCAACTTTCTGAGTTTGTAAGAGCAATATTTAGAAATTGTCCCTGTTTTTGGCCCTTTGTCCCACTTATATTTATAGCTTTGTCCATATTTCTTGTTCTATGAGGTTGAGAGGTATACCCGAGTGTTCAGCAAATGCATGGCAGTAGTTGAGGCTCACCTGAGACGTCAAGGATTCTGGGTGTTTCCATGTCTGGATGACTGGCTCATAACCACCCCGACCAGGCATATTCTGTTATAGGCCAAATACTCCATGCTACAGCTCTGTTCCTCTCTAGGGATTACAAAGATTACAATAAACTGCAAAAAATCTGCTCTAGAGCCATGTCAGAACTTGGTCTTTGTAGATCAGTGTGTGTGTATATGTACCTTTAAGAAGCATTTCCAGATGTAAGCACGTATACATAAATAGTGAGCATGTGCAGACAGCAGTGCCCTTTTGAGAGAACAGTCAGTGTTAACACGTATGAGTGTGCTCGTCAGTCTGTTTATAAATGTATTTAAGTTTGTTACAAAGCCTCATTCCTGATGTTTGTGTGTAAAAAAGCTGCTTGAACTGAACCCATGAATGTTCCTATGTCTTATCCTGACGAGACGAGTGACATGGTGTCAACCGGGATTAAGAGCAACTTCTTTAAGGCATGAGGTGCAGAGTTGAAGGTGAAGGTAGATTAAGATGGTTGAGTGAAATGGAGCTCAGACAAATAAGGACCAGAAACTAACTTAAGGTAATGAAAAACTGCATAAATTACTTATTTGGCACAGAAAAGGAAACCGAGCATTTGTAAGACACAAAACGGATTATTGATCAAATGAGTAGCACAAAACGCATTATTAATTATATGAAATGTTTGAAACCACAATATTTGATAAAACTAGCAGAGATATTCATATGGGGCTCAGGAATTACCTGTGGTTTGCATGCCGAGCATGTTTAAAGTCAAACAGACACAAGAAAAGTATAAGCATAATAGATTAAAAGGGCATAACGATTACAATAAAAGGGAAAATTAAGCTTAGAGCAAGGCAACTACATTTTTTTTTTTTTTTTTAGTAAAGGATGGTATTTGGGGACAAACTACTATATGTGATGTCAATCTTTTCTTTATTTTCACTTGTGGGTCCTCGGCCAATATTCCGGCTCGAGGCCTTCAGCAAAGCTCGTGTGCTACATTTTTAGGGTTCCTATTGTGTTGTCGACAGCTTAGGTTGTCGAAAGCTTATACATAGACACCTAATCGTCGAAAGCTTACAATAGTTAATGGCCACTTTGTCTTTCCTCAGGAAAGAATGTGTGTGGCCATTATCGGGGATTTGCCCTTTCCCCAATGTAGAGTGATCTCGGAGTTGGTATATTTAGTTAGGGGGGTTTTGGGGGTGCAGCCTCCCACTATATTTGGTTGTTTATTTTGTTTACAGATGGCCACTCAAATTCTTTCCCGAGGAAAGAATTTGATTATGTGGCTGCTCACATTTGTTAGCTTTTGACTGTTAGGTGTCGATGTTTTTGGAATCGACAACCTAAGTTGTCGATGTTATGATATAGACACCATTTTTACCCATAATCCCTCCCCCTGATTACCCCAGATCTCGTTTGCCATGCAGTGAAGAAGGTTCAGTCAGTCATAGCTCTGGGCTAAGTACAAATATTTTGATAGCTATTTTCTTAGATATTTCTTATATTCTCATATATATTTTCTCTCTGTACATTTATCTCCCTTTAGAGCTTCCTTGATGTCCTTCATGGATGCATCTGCAGTCATAACAACTGGGTTGTCCTGTCGTCAGGCAGCCCTTCGGTCGGCCGGATTCCAAAGTCCGGGTCCGGCTTCGGCTGATGTCGCACTTCACCCGACGTCATCTCTGCTGGTCTTCGGGTATAAAGGCATCAGCCGATGCCATTTTCCTCAGTCTTTCTTGCCGCGTGGCGCCCGAAGCAGAAGCTGTTTGCAAGTGCCGGTCGGTCAGATCCAGAGATTACTACTACCGAATACTACTTCGAAGACTTCTAAAAGCTAAGTACCCGTTGGGGACTCTTTCTTGCCTCAGCCGATGTCAGAAAAAGTCAATAACTGTTTAACTTGTGGGAAACAAATACCTCATAAAGATTTCCACTCTTACTGTTTGCCTTGTTTAGGCCCAGACCACGACGTAGCAGCCTGTTCGCCTGTGCTCATTCAACCGACGAACGCTTAGGCGTCGGTCGGAGTTTGCTGAACAGTTTTTCGGCTCAGATTTTGCGTACATTATGCCGTGGGATCCTCCGACTACCCAAATTGTTAAAAAACACAAAGAAAAAGACCGACACTCGCGGTCCGCGGTTTCGGCCGAAACCATGGTTAAGCAAACCGCGAGTGTCTCGGTTTCGGCCGAAACCGAGAAAGCTGATCAAAGTACAGCTGAATCAATGACTACTACTGAGGTTCCTGCTACCTTACTTGAATCGGCCTCAGAAATTTTACCTACAACAGTGGTTACTAGTGACTTATCAGACACCATCCCTTTGGATGTTTCTACCCCAGCACGTGGTGCTGCTAGGCCTCCTGCAGCCATGTCTATTAAGGCCTTTGCCAGGGCTAAAGCAGCCAAATCTACTAAATCAGTGCCTGTTAAACCCCCTCAACCAGGCCCACTTCTAGCTCACAAATGCTTACTCTGGCAGAAGATTTAATATCCTTAATTAGGGGATCTCAATCTCACCCAGACAGGGCCTCTCAGCCCCCAGAAAAGAGACCTAGAGCAGAGCCCCCGAGCCTGTGTCCTCTGATGATTCTGCGGATGACTCAGATATTACAGACCAGCCAGAGGCTCCTTTCTCCAATTATGAAGACTCAGATGCTGAAGAATCCATTCCAGCTGCTTCTCCACCAGAAGAATTCTCCTTTGGGGAAACCTTACATGCCATGCGAGAACAATTCCAATGGCAGGAACAGGATTTCTCAGATTCCAGAAAAAGACTTAGGACTTTTCTGCACCTTCCACAACACAGGCCCTTAGCTATACCTCCTGTCCTCTCTGTTGTGGACGATGCATTTAATGATGTCTGCACTGCACCAGATTCCTTACCTCCAGCCCCTGCCAAACCAGATAGATTTTACAGGGTACCAGACACTCATCATCACCTATACAAGGCCCCACTTGCAGACCCCGAAACTATATCCCAGAGGCCTAAGGCAATAGCCTCGACCACAGCAAAAAACCCTATTCCTTCTGAAAGGGAAGCCAGGTCTTTAGACAGATGGGGCAAAAAAGTTTACACCTCAGCTACTCTCTCAGCTAGAGCTTTAAACTGTCACTTTCACATGATACAATACCAAGAGTTTATGCTTGATCAGTTAACTAAAAGCTATCCTCTGATGACTCTATAGATAAGAAATATGTATTAGAAATGGTAAATAACATACAACAGGTTAGTAACCATTCCTTAAAATGTGGCTATGATGCACTGGAGGCTTCATTTAGATCAGCCATGACTGGCACAGTGATAAGAAGACATGCATGGCTGAAGGAACAGGTCTTACTGGATCATGTTAAAGCTAAGTTATTAGATGCTCCTATGGATAAGGCCAGTTTGTTTGGTACACCTGCCCAGCAGGTAATGAAGAAAATGGAAGAAAAGGCAAAATCTGTACAAGCGGTTAAAGATTTCTTGCAGGTTCAGCCCCAAGGTTTAGCAGGAACTGGCCTGCCAAAATTGGTCCTTTCCTGACTCCACAAGATCCCAAAGGGGCAGGAATAGGCGTTCCAGAGGCAGAAATCAATCCAGAGGGGTGCCTACAGAGGACGACAGTGGCAAGGTAATAACAGAGGCACAGACACAGCCACTACCACTACAACAGCACAATCACAGTGACTTGATTCTAACTCTGCCTACCAGGGAACAAATAGCAGCACCATTAGGTGGAAAATTAACCTTATTTTCGAAGAACTGGCACTATATCACAAAAGACAAGTGGATTTTGCAAACCATAGACCAAGGTTACCGGTTCCACTTCCACACTTTACCAGTCAAAAGAGGAATGCCAAACCTGCCTCCAAATCAAAAAACAGAAGCTCTACAGCAGATAATGCAATTAACAAAGATGAGAGCTGTGGAAAGAGTACCAATAACAGAACAAGGCAAAGGATTCTACTCCAGACTATTCCTAGTTCCAAGAAAGGAAAAAGTTGGAGACCTATTCTCGACCTGTCCACCTTAAATACATACATCATTGTCCCAAAATTCAAAATGCTGACCCTACAGCAACTTCTTCCCATGCTGGGCAAGGAGTGTTGGCTTGTAACTCTAGATCTCAAGGAGGCATACCTGCACGTCCCCATTCGACCAATTTGCAGAAGATACCTCAGATTTCTTGCAGGATCAGAGCACTATCAATTCTCAGCATTGCCCTTTGGCTTATCTACTGCGCCCAGAGTATTCACAAAATGCCTGGCATCAGTAATCGCCCACTGCAGACTACAGGGAATCCAAATTTATCCATACCTGGACGACTGCCTGCTACAAGGGGACAACAAAAGCAAGCTGACAGATTTACAAAGGGTCATTTACTTGCTACAAGCTCTGGGATACACAGTCAATTTACAAAAGTCAAGGCTGATACCATCCCAAACAAGGACATTCTTGGCGAATTGGACACAGTAAAACAAATGGCATTCCTAACTGTAGAAAAACAAAAAGAACTCCCTCTTTACTTCTTGGCACTAACAAGACAGAACAAGCTAACAGCAAGAAAAGTTCTGCAGGCCTTGGGCTTCATGGCATCATGCATAATCTTGGTTCCACATGCCAGACTACATATGAGAAAACTACAGTGGTACCTAAAGAATTTATGGTCCCAACACAGGCACAGCCTAGAAGCAGAAATTCCACTAATCCCATGCCTAAAACAGGAGTTCCTATGGTGGGCTCAAGCATGCCAGTCAAACCCAGGCCTACCCTTTCACAACTATCAAGCAAGCCAAACCATCACAACAGACGCCTCAGACCTAGGATGGGGGGCTCACATGCTGGACAAATGTGTACAAGGATTGTGGACGCAGGACCAGCTTCACCTGCACATCAACCTAAAAGAAATGCTGGCAGTAAAACTGGCAATCCAAAAATTCAGACCATTTCTCAAAGAAGGCCATTTGATGATAAGGACAGACAACACCACAGTCATGTGGTACATCAACAAACAGGGAGGCACTCATTCATACCCCTATGCAGAATGACTTTGGACCTTTGGAACCTGGCACTCAGCTACAACATCCAGTTACAGGCAATATTTGTACCGGGAAAGGAGAATACTCTAGCAGACATGTTAAGCAGAACCACCTCGGATGCTCACGAATGGATGCTACACCCGGACATCTTCAAGACCATCTCAAAGAAATGGGGAATGCCACAGATAGATCTATTCGCTTCCCCTCTCAATCACCAGCTCAAAAAATTCTGCACAAGGACATTCCACCCACTTGCTTGGAAAGTGGATTCGCTCTCCTTCAGCTGGAAAGGTCTGACAGCATATGCATTCCCACCTCTTCCCTTGATACACAAGGTATTACTAAAAATCAAGGAGGAACGTCCAAGGATAACCCTGATAGCTCCAAACTGGCCAAGACAACACTGGTACCCATTGCTGAGGAGCATGTCTCGGGACAAAATGTGGTCAATACCCCTGATGCCTTTGATGTTAACTCAGAACAACTACAGCATCATGCATCCAAACCTAAAAACGTTGCAACTGACTGCATGGAACATCACATAGCAGCAACTAATCCAGAACTTTCCCAAAGGGTTAAAGACATTATCCTTGAAGCCCGCAGACCTTCAACAAGAAGGAACTATGCAGGAAAATGGAAAAGGTTTGTCATTTGGAGTGCTGAAAGAGGAAAAGATGTGTCGAATATAGATATTGCTAACATTCTGGAGTATTTGGCAGAGCTTCTACATACAGGCCTGTCCTATTCCTCCATCAAGATACATGCATCAGCTATTTCAGCAGAATACAGCTTTGATCCACCTGTCTTTTCACATCCTTTACTCAGGCAGTTCCTCAGAGGGATCAAGAATGTAAAACCTCCTAGGAAACCACCATTGCCAGCTTGGGATTTGAACTTTGTGCTAGAAAAGTTGACACTCGCACCTTTTGAACCAGCAGCAACAGCACACCTGCAGCATCTATCGTGGAAAACTGCTTTCCTACTGGCAATAACCTCAGCAAGGAGGGTTTCTGAACTTCAGGCCCTAATGGCAGTACAACCCTTCCTAATCTTCCACCAAGATAGTGTCTCCATGAGGACTAATCCTACATTTATGCCTAAGGTGGTATCCAGAGTGTCTTTAAACCAGGCAATCCACCTACCTACCTTCTTCCCCAACCCACAAAACAGAGGGGAAAGAATGCTGCATACCTTGGATGTACATAGACAGCTACGCTACTACCTGGACAGAACAAAAAGTAACAGAAAAACTGACCAGCTTTTTGTAGCCTATGCAACAGGAAGGGAAGGAAAAGCTATTTCCAAACAGACAATCTCCAAATGGATAGGAAATTGCATACGATTCTGTTACTCCTTCCATGGAAAACCAATTCCACAGAACATAAGGCCTCATTCTACAAGGGCAACAGCCACTACCACAGCCTTCTTACGAGGAGTGGCAACCAAGGACATTATTGAGGCGGCTACTTGGACCTCCGTGCATACATTTGCCAAGCATTATAATTTACCTCTGTATTCCAGATCCCGAGCAGGGTTTGCTACTGCTGTACTGCAAGGGATCCTAACCACACCATAATCTATTCTTCCTCCTCCCCTAGTTGGCTATGGTATTCTACCCAGTTGTTATGACTGCAGATGCATCCATGAAGGACATAGTACAGTTTTGTACCTACCATAAATGTAGATGTCCGAACTGGATAGCATCTGCAGTCAGGATTACCCTCCCTCCTTCCCCTCTGTGGTACTCCTAGGGTATTTACCCTCCTAATAGCTAGCTGGTGGGGGGAGTCTCTTATGGTGTATTTGTTTGTATATATGTACATACATGCTTATTTTTTTTTTTTTTTTTTTGTGTTTGCCTTCTATCTTTTTGGAAACATTGGCATTTACCCAAAATTTAGCCTTCCAAGAGGGCAACTGGCATCTGGGGCAAGAAACACTGAGGAAAATGGCGTCGGCTGATGCCTTTATACCCGAAGACCAGCAGAGATGACGTCGGGTGAAGTGCGACATCAGCCGAAGCCGGACCCGGACTTTGGAATCCGGCCGACCGAAGGGCTGCCTGACGACAGGACAACCCAGTTGTTATGACTGCAGATGCTATCCAGTTCAGACATCTACATTTATGGTAGGTACAAAACTGTACTTTACCATACATCCGTATGTCAGAAGGCATTTAGGAATGTCCATTTAAATTAGAGGACGTTCCTCTTCTTGTTACTAAAACGTTTAAACCCTTAAACTTTATTCTGTGTGAGAGTGTATCTTAAGTCCATTTTAAGTTAACGGACATAAATTGTCTTGAGTGATTGTGTACTTTTCTGTTTTCCTTATTTCTTTTATAATGTCTCAAAAAGATAGCAAGCCTTTAGGTTTTAAAAAAGTGTGAGAAGTGCAGTAAAAAATGCCCCTTAGCGATTCTCACACTTTGTGCATATATTGCTTAGGGGACTATACACTTACAAGAGTCTTGTTCCATCTGCCATAATTTTAACCAGCAGGCTTTGATGGAAAGTGCAAGAGTAAATTAATATTGAAAGGCCTTTTGAAAATGCTTTTGTCTGATGCTCTATCTGCCGAAGTCAGACAAACCACCAAAGAGACCTTCATCGGAGCTGAGATACTCATCGAAGCCAAAGCAGAAAGCTCTGAAGTTGACACAGGCTCTGACAACATCCTCGGCGCAGAAACATAGGAGCCAATCTCCTTCAGTGGAAAAGATTTCTTCTAGGCTCCCCTCTGATTTTGGCCCCTTCAGGATTGCCTTCTCTAAACACTAAGCCCACCAGGAGTCTGTCAGATGAAAACGTGGGCAAGGTCATGGAGAGACTTGTAAAGACAACTGCCTTGGCCAGAATTCTCACGGATCTGAGCCCAAAGGAATCAGTTCAGACAAAAAACCCTTTTTCATTTTGTACTTCCTCCTACAGTCCGTCGTCCTGCTTCGAAGCCAGAAGATTTTGACATCCAGGTTGTGTCGGTGTCTGCTATGGGGCTCCTAACCTCCCCGGTTCTGACATCAGCCCCGAGTGTTTCCCTGCCTTCGGAGCAGGAGACCTATAGGAGCTGACACTTCTCTGTCTGGTCCGCAGAGGCTTTTTGTTTCTCTTTGGAACCAATTTTGTCCCCAGGGACCTCAGCACAGGTGAACTCGGCTCCTACCTCTGCTTTGGAGCTGCCCTCTTCAGCCCTGGAGAGACCTTCGGCGCCAACAACTTTTGTGTTGGATCCAGGGGCCCCTTTAAAGCGGGGAGGGTCTACCTTCAAGGTAATGAGGAGGGCCTTGACTTCTTCACAGTCTGAGACTCGATCTCCATCAATTTTTCCTCCCTCTTTACATCAGGTGCTTGTCTTCCTACACACACTCTCCACAGGTCCGCTGAGACTCTAGGACTCTGGATGTACCTCAGGGTACTCCCCCCCCCCCCCCTCTTCTGAAACCTCTTCGGAGTATCCCACTGAAGAGGTCCCTGTCAAAGCCACGAAGCTTACCTGCATATGTATGTTCTAGAGATGAGTGGTGCTTTTAGTGTTGCAAGCATTTCTGGACTTTCTTCCCACAGGGTCAGTTGCAATTCAGACCGTCAGTATATCGGTAGTATGACACATCAACAAACAAAGGGCAACCAAGTCTTACCCACTTTGTTGAGTAGCTCTCAGGGTCTGGCATTGAGCGATAGCCTCCAACTGCTTTCTAATAGCAATGCACACCCCAGGGAGATCCAGTGTGACTGCGGACAAATTGAGCAGAGCCATCTTATGGCCACATGATTGGTCCCTCAGTCAGAAGATAGCAGATGTGATATTCTGCAAATGGGGGCCAGCCTTGCTGTGACCTCTTTGCATCACCTGACAATGCCACATGCAGCAACTACCCTAATACCCTCAATGGAGGAAGTCACCAAGGGTTGGGCTTGTTCAAGATTGGTCCATGGGACGACTGTGTTTATGCCTGTACCTCTAATCCCAACTCTCCTGCAGAAAGCAAGCTTGATGGAGACCATTATCCTAATTGCCCTCTACTGGCCTCCTCAAATTTGTTTTCCCTATCTTCAGCCTTCTCTCTGGGACGGACCCTGGATTCTGTATCCAGTTCCAGACATTTTGACACCCGTCTGGGATGGTTCATCCCAACATAGACCATTTGAGAGCAACAGCTTGGCTGCTTCAGTTCCTTTAATTGCCAGGTTTCCATCCCTGTCCTCTCCAGTCAATCATGTAATTCTGTTGTCTCATAAATCGTCCACTCAAACTTTATAGAAGCAAATGGAAGAAATTTGTAATATGAGCTAACAGTAAAAACATAGATCCTTTTACAGCACCAGTTCATATTATTCTTTCTTTGGCAGATATCGTCAATGATGGAGCAGCAGCAGCTTCACTGAAAGTTCAACTAGCTGCGATCTCTAATTTTCATATAGGAGATAATGACCACCCAATCATGGCTCATAGACTTTGCAAAGCTTTCTTGACAGGCACTGTCATTTTAAGGCCTCATCTTAAAACACCCAATACCTCCTTGGGATCTAAATTTCATTTTAACTAACATTATACGTTTTCCATTTGAACCTTTCACCATGTGCGATGTGAAGCATCTCTCATGGAAAACCCTATTCTTGGTGGCAATTACTTCTGCTAGAAGGGTATCTGCATTACAAGCTTTGTCCATATAACCCCCATATCTAACCTTTCACAAAGATAGGGTGCTGTTGTGTACTAGTCCATCTTTCCTACCTAAGGGTGGTTATAGAAAATACACTAAGCCAGTCCGTTGACATTCCGGTTTTCTTCCCCAGTTTTCAAAATAAAGGAGAATATTTTTTTCACTTACTTGATGTTCATAGACAATTGCGTTTTTATTTATGCAGGACTTCGGAAATCAGGAAGTCAGACTAACTTTTTGTTTCATTCTCAGATACAAAGAAAGGCTACCCAGTTTATAAGGTCAAATTATCCAAATGGCTAACATGTTGTATATCCTGTATTTACAAGTCTCTACAAAGTAGATTTGGCCTCCAGGAGTAGAGCAGCTTTTGGTTCTATGATCCTGAAGAATATTCTCCCTTGAGCCACCCAAAAGTTCTGTTGCTAGGGGACACTGTCCTACAAGTGAGAATATTTATTTTATTTATTTTATTTTATTTTATTTTACATTTGTTAACAGGGTTAGTCTGGCTGAGCTTTTGGCTCATTTTCAGCAGAGACCCGAGGAGAAAAGCTCCTCAGGACTACAAAATTTAAACCAAGAAAAAGCTCGTGCTATCGCCATCGCCGGACTCAGCGGAACTAACAGACATTAGTAGCGTCAAGATTATACCAGCGTCTGGAAATGAGGTTGCTAAAGGGTCTAAAGATGTGGTTTCAAACACGACTGCCCATAACAATAATTCTGGCAGCTCGACTGCACAAGGGGATAGGGATGGATCCGCCATGCAGCAATTGGTTGAACAAAAGGAGAAACATTCCGATATATTATCGGAACCAAGCAGTCACAATTTGGGGGCCCGCCCTAAGGTTCAGTCAGGGCAAAGCCATTTTTTGGGTCTGCTACCAGCGAACACGAGGAAGAAGGGCTCCTGGAAAAGATCATGGAGCGACGACAGGGACTTTACCAAAAAGAGGAGAACTTTGGATTGACTTCTATTTTTGATGATAGTATTGTTTTTAGTTTATCTAGGTATGCTTTGAGTGCTGAACAGTTGTTCGTTTTAAATAAGGGCTTAACATTTGTACCAAGCAAGGCATGTATTTACAGTGATATAGTAATGGACCTCATGCTTTTTTGTCGTAATGTCATGCTACGTAAGTTTTTTGGAGGTGTAGGTGGTTTGAACATGGGCCCACGAAAACAGAGCTGTTTTATTCCAACTCTTTTACCTGCACTTCATTTATTTATTAACAAATGTGAGAGTGATTTAACAGCATATTTTCAAAAGAGAGGACGTGACAGGTTCTATAATTTAACATTAGAACAAAGACAGGCCCTGGAAGAACTTAGTAATAATTTGGAGTTAACAATAAAAATGGCAGACAAGGGTGGAGCTGTCGTGGTACTTGACACCGATTGGTATAATGGCAAGTTGCTAGGAATGTTATCGGAAGGAGATGTTTATCAGTTATTAAATCCTGTTGAGGTTAGATGTATAATAGATAAAGTTCATGGACGATTAAATTGGTTATACACACATTTGTACATCACACAGGAGCTTTTAGATTTCTTTATGATAGACAAGCCTATCATCCCTGTATTCAAAGCTTTACCAAAGATACATAAATCTCTAGTAGACCCACCCCTTAGACCTATTGTATCAGGCAGGGGGTGGGTCACTGAGAATCTATCCATATGGTTGGAGTACACCTTAAGACCATATGTTGATAAAATAGAGAATGTTCTGATGGATACAGGTCATTTTCTCACCATTTTAGGTGATATGAATAGAGAGGGGTCAACAACAAGCTCTTTGTTGGTCACCCTTGATGTCCATAGCTTATTTACTGTTATAGGGAACAAATATGGTACAAATGCCACGATAGAACTTTTACGGAACATGGGAGTTGAGAAAGAACTGGTTCTTATACAAGAGTTACTAACGTTAGTATTAGAAAATAATGTTTTCATGAGCAACGGTTCAGTATACAGGCAAGCACAGGGGGTAGCCATGGGCACCCCCTGTGCTAATACATACGCCAATCTTGTTCTCTCTTTTTGGGAAAAGAACCATGTTCTCTGTAACAGTGAGTGGGAGCCATATATAGGAACCTATCTACGTTTTGTAGATGATATTTTTATTCTATGGAAGGGTGATGGGCAGAAGTTAACCCGTTTCATGGAATATGCATTCCACAACCTCCTTTTTGAGATTTGATGTTAAAAGCTCATACGAAACTTTAGATTTCTTGGATGTTACAATTGAGTTAACAGAGCATGGCTTTAGCTCGAGGCTGTTCAGGAAGGAAAGCTGGAAGAACACACTACTCTCCTATGACAGCATGCACCCTAGGTTTACCTTCCCTAACATAGTGCAGGGACAGGTAAGCAGGGTATCAAGGATAAGCGTGGTGGACGAACAGTTTGAACAGGAGCTTACCAATCTAAAAAAGTGTTTTCAGGACAGGGGTTATAGAGAGGGTCTGATTGAAGGAGCCATAGACAAAGGTAAGGAATATAGACAGAGCAGGTATAAGCCATGGCTCAGTACCACTAGAACAGAGAAGAGGGATAACACTGATAATAGGGTTAGAACAACTAAACCAAGGGTTATGTTGACCTATGGGAGCAATATCAAAGGGGTGTGTAACATCATTCACAAAAATTGGAATATCATTACTAGTGATGTCAGCTTAAAGGATATAGTGGGGGTTAATCCACAGTTTTGTTATAAGAGGAACAGGAACCTTAAAGACATACTTTGTCAAGACAAGGAGAACAGTAATAACAAAGGTCTACCTAAATCTAAGGGTACTGTTCCATGTGGCCACTGCAAGGCTTGTGGCCACATTAATAAGGATGTGACCTTTATACATCCTACTACTGGTAGGAGAATAATCTTAAAAGGAAAGGCGACTTGTAGGACCACTGATGTTGTATACCTGGCCGACTGTACTTCATGTCCAAGTTACTATGTTGGTAAAACCAATAATATGTTGAAGGTTAGGATTTTGCAACATCTTTCATCGATCAGAAACTGTGATGAGCATAATGCCCTCTATAACCATATTAAGAATAACCCGACACACCAGTTTAAATTTAGGGTCATAGTGAATGTTTTTTTTGAACAAGAGAGGTGGTGACATTAAGTTAAAAACTGAGGCAGTGGAATCCAAATGGATTTTAGAATTGACAGCTCACATAGACCCAGGGCTGAATGATGTAGTACCCCTTAAGCCAGCCCTTAAAAATAGGCGGGCTTTTTATTGAAATTCTATTGGCTGACGTGTGTTTTAAAATGGTCTGTTAACTTATAGCTCTTTGTCTGCGGAAGGGTTTTGGCCCGAAAGCGCTCACTTTGCATTCATTTGTGTTTTAATAAATTTTATTCTGGTTATTACATCAGCAGTTCCCAGTGACGTTTTTTCTTGGACTACAAAATTTAGTAAATTTTAGTAACATAGTAGTAACAATCAGCTATAGGATCTTACAGACAGAGACCTGGAAGAAAAAAAGCTCCTCCGGCAATTCAGTTATATAGAGTATTAACAATTGGCAGACAAGTATGAGAGTTGTTGCAAACAAGGTTTTAAACAATTAGAATAAAATGTAACTAGTTACAATATTATTTAAGCTGCTTAGAGCAAAATTAGTTAACAGTTAGGTTCACAGGTTCATAGATTAGTACTAAGCTAACTGCCCTTGCAAGCCATTTATGCCTAGCCAGTTATCCCTTGAGACTCAAACCCTGCACCTTGTGTTTGCAAGGCAAACACCTTAACCATTAGGCCACTTGTTAGGCAGATGCTTATTTAAATTGGGTCAGATCTAGTTGTATAGGAGTTTGGAAACAAGAAAGGAAAGCAAGAATGGCTAATAGGAGATGTAGGGGAGGTAGACTATAGGAGACAGACTAGACAGGTTATTTTGAGACTGTGTAAGAAATGAGTGGTTGGAGATAGAGGAAGGGAAGAGGCAGAAGAGGCACGGGAATAGTGTTAGAGATAAATCGAGTGAAGTATTGAAAGAGGTGAAAGGATGGTGGTTTAAGGGTGGTTGGCTACATTGGCAAGACCACTTTGTTTTTAGGTATTTCCTTGTGGCCAATTTGAAATTCCCGGTCAGGAAAGCTTCAGTGCATTTTTGGGTTGGGAGGGTGGTCTGATTGTTAAGGTGTTTGCCTTACAAACACAAGGTGCAGGGTTTGAGTCTCACAAGGGATAATTGGCTAGGCTTAAAATGGCTCGCAAGGGCAGTTAGCTTAGTACTAATCTATGGACCTATGAAACCTTTGCTATGCTGGAGGGATTTTATTTCCAAGGGGAGTTGGTTCCAGAATAAAGGTGAGATTGACAACAACACATAAAGAAGTTATGTTCTTACCATAACGTTCCATGTGTGTTGTCCATCTTGTCCTTTATTCTCACAACCCTCTCTCCTACCCTACCTAGACTCCTGGTACACTAGTGGCAAAGAGGATTGCAAAGTGTTTCTTACACTGTACAGAGTTATTTTGCAAAGTACAGCCATTTTGAGGGGTTCTTGTGCTGTGTACTGTTTTTGCAAAGTGCATTCATCTCAAAGCATTTCTTATTCTGAGCTTCTACTGTGTACAGTTTATTCGCAAAGTACAGTTATTTCTAAGTATTTCTTAAACTGATAAGGAGTGGTTTCACAAAGTACAGTGATTTCATAGTGTTCTTATGCTATGGAGACTTATTTAGCAAAGTGCAGTTATTTCAAAGAGTTGATTGTACTATTGACCATAATTATAAGTACTGACATACATATTTGTGTTTGTACATGATTTCAAGCAGCTTAACGACTGTGTGTTAATATGGTAGAGGCATTTCACAGACCTAGTCCACTTGTGTTTGATCATAATTTAGCAGAAAATTGGAGAGTATTTGAGCATGAATACTATATTTTCATACAAGCAACTTTTTCTGACAAAGATGCATGTACAAAGGCATTTATTTTGCTTAACTTAGTTTGGCCAGAGGCTATTGAAAGAGTGTGTTTATTTGTGTATGCACCAGAAGTATATACAGGAGAGGGGGAATACCTCCATATTGTGGTACCAGCTGAATCAAGGGAGGACCCTGAGTGCTTGAAGCATACACTTAAAGAAATGTGCAACCCCCAGGCAATTTTTACATTAGAGATGCACCTATTTTATACAAGAAACCAAAAGCTAGGTGAAACTTTTGCAGCTTTTATCACTGACTTGAGAAATAAGGCCAAAATGTGCAGATTTGGTGACTTGAAAGATAAGTTAAAGGACAGGCTTGTGTGTGGTGGTAATAGTGCTGCAGTGAGAAAGATTTTTCTTTGTGAGAGTGATTTAACATTAAGCAAAGCCATAAAGATATGGCAAATCCACGAGCTTAGAAAAAGACGCATAAATATGCTTGTAAGTGATAAAAGCATGGTTTCAACAGCCCCTAGAGCAAACGTGGCAAGCAGAAAAGGGCCTAAGCACATGGCAGCTGCAACCGCTGCAGGTCTGGCAAGGAGAACCATAGCTTTCTAGCAAATTCCAAGATTAGCTCAGTAAAAAGGGCATGCTCAGTGCAGTATAGGACTGAGTTGGGAAAACCCAAGTAAAATCTTAACTGTCTTAATTGTGGAGCCAATCATGAGTCTAAAAGAGAGAAGTGCTTAGCATTTGGTCAGCAGTGTCACAAGTGTAAAAAAATGGAATAATTTTCAAAAGTTTTGTAAATCAAGCAAGCCTCATTCAGTTATTGAGAAAGGTCACTTAAAGCAAGGTGATCATATAAATAGCGGCAGCCCTACTTTGTGTGTGGATTGTGTATCCGTGGTCAGTGAAAAGGTTAATGCAGTAGATTTGTTGGCAAAGAATGAAGTATTTTGCACTGTCTTGATGAATGGTAAGCCCAAAGATCTCAAAGCAGACACTAGTTCAAAGTGTAATGTAATGTTGGCAGAAACATTTGCTAGAATGAGAGCTGGTGAGCAGCTTAATTCGACCAATTGTGCGAAGCTTGTTGCTTATGTAGGTGAAGAGATTCAATGCTCAGTAGTGCTTTTGTGCTATTCTGCTGGGAACAGTTACAGCTTGCAAATATATGTAGTCTGAAGACGTGTAGTAATTATTAGGTCCCAGAGAGAATTTGAGAATGAAACTGCTTTTTTTTTTTTTTTTATCAAAGAAGTACACCATGTAAACGCATGTCTCAGTTCCAGCTTTACTGATACTATTTTCTCAGAGTATGCTGATGTTTTCAATGACAAGCTAGGTAAATTTCCAGTTGTGTACTCCATAAATTAGACCCAGAGGTCAGTCCAGTGGTCAGACCAGCAAGGAGAGTTCCAATAGCTATGCAGGACAAAGTTAAGGTCCAGTTAGACAAAATGGTGCAGCAAGGTGTGATTTGTCTAGTAACAGAACCAACTGACCTGGTGTCTACCATGGTAGCTGCTAATAAGAAAAGTTCAGATGAAAGTAGAATATGCATTGACCCAACAGACTTGAACAAGGCTTTAAAAAAACATCATCTTATGCATACAGTCGTGGAAATTGTCACCCTCATGCCAAATGCCACTGTTTTTTTCTGTCTTAGATGCAAGGAGTTCATATTGGCAGGTAATGCTTGATCGCAAGTCTTCACTACTGACTACATTCGGTACCCCATTTGTTAGATACTGATTCCTCAGGATGCCTTTTGGAATAAATTCTGCCAGTGAAGTCTTTCATCATGCAGTGGAGCAAATTTTTTCAGACTACCCATGTGCAATAATAGTTGATTAGTGGTTGGAGGCAGTAGTGAAATAGAGCATGAGACAAACCTCAGGAAAGTTCTGGACAGAGCACGTGAAGTGAATTTAAAGCGGTTCTCTGAAATGCAAATTCAGGTTATCAAAAGTTACTTATGTAGGTCATGTATTTGCCAGTGAAGGCTCACGACCTGACCCTTCTAAACAAGCAGCCATTCTTGAGATGCCAGCTTCAGACAATGTCCAAGCCCTACAGCATTTTCTTGGTGTGGTTAACTACTTGGGCAAATTTACCTCTGACTTTAGTGAGTTATCAGCGCCTTTAAGAGAGCTGATGATGCAGTAATGTTGCATGGTCATGGTTAGAACATCACCAGAGTGCATTTGATAACCTCAAAAAGCAAATTGCCAACTCGCCCCTACATTAGGGTACTATGATGTCCACAGACCAGTAATTCTTTCCTGTGATGCTTCAAAGTTCGGTCTTAGTGCAGTTGCTCTTCAAGAGGGCAGTTATGTTGCCTATGCATCTAGAACTCTTACCCAAACTGAGATGCAGTATGCTGAAATTGAGAAGGAGCTTTTGGCAGTTGCGTTCACATGTTGAAAGTTCCATGATTATATTTATGGCTGAGCTGTCCAGATAGAAACTGACCATCAACCTGTAGTCACTATTTTAAATAAGTCTATGCAGTCAGCTCCTGCAAGACTACAAAGAATGATGCTCAAATTGCAAAAGTGCAATTTTAAAATGGTTTATACAAAAGGTAAACTTCTTTATCTGCCTGATACCTTATCCAGACCACCCAGAAATACCATGGAACAGTTTGATGCAGAGGATTTTGACTTTGTCGTGGAAGTGCATAATTTTCTACCACAAGACTTGATGAGCTGAGAGATCATACAAAGACTGATCCAATTTTGCAAAAGCTCCACTACTTCATTAATATAGGATGACCGTCAAAGCAATTCTGTGTACCACCAGAAGTACAACCTTATTTCCTACAGGGGTGAGATGCTGATGGAAGATGGTATAATTTTCAAAGGTTCAAAAGTTATTGTTCCTACTTTACAACATGAATACATTCAGATTTTGCATTGCGGCCACCCAAGTTCTGATTCTGCCAAAAGAAATGGGATAAGACTAGTATTTTGGCCTTCTCTATCGAAAGGCATTGATAAATTGCTTTCTTCTTGTTCAGTGTGCAACAGTATTTGCAAAAAAAGCCACTTCAGCTAAGCCAAATTCCAGAACTGACATATTTGAGTAGAAGAATCAGCATTACTTAGTGTTGTTAGACTCTTATTCAAACTTGTTTGAGATCGATTTCTACCTAACCTAATGTCCACTGCTGCTGTTGCTAAGAAGAAGCACCATTTCTCAGTCCATGGTAGTCCACACAAAGTTATTTCTGACCATGTTTCTCAGCTTACCAGTCAATTGTTTCAGACATTTGCAAAAGAGTGGGACTTTATCCATGCTAATAGTTTTGAATACCCACAGTCAAGCGGCCTTCCTGAACATGCAGTACAGAGTGCAAAGCAATTACTAGAGAGGTATAAGCATGAGAATACTGATTTCTTCTTGAATTTACTTAATCTCAGAAATATACCCTATGGCAACCTACTTGGTTTGGCTGCTCAGAGACTTCTATCTAAGCAAACCAGAACAACATAGCCTATCAGTTCTAGTTTGTTGGTGCCTAATGCTAAAAACAGAGCACTCAGTCAAACCTTTTAAGAAGCATTTTTCTCACAAATCCAGCTGTGATGAAACAGATATCTTCATCTGTTAAAAAGAGGAGAGACAGTGAGGATGCAAATGGTGAAAGGCTTTGATCGAATTGGTCAAGTGAGAGGCATATGTGCCAAGCCGAGACCCTACTTAGTGGAATCTGAGGGTATGGTATACAGGAGAAACCACAGACATCTTCCTGTATCAGAAACAACATTGCAGCACTGTACATGTGATACAGACTCTAGATCTCAGAGCAACCCTGACAATGTTCATACGAAAGAAAATTTGTCCATTCCTGTTCCTGATGATGTCCCAAAAAGTTGAACAGTCCTTGAAGATGGTTCTTGTTGCTAGATCCAATTCTGACTTTTATGTTGTATTTCTAAACCATAGTGTAAAATTACAGCAACCTGGACATGATTGTTTTGTGTGTCTAATTTTGTATGATTGCATGTCAGACTTCTGTATAATTGCATGTCAAAAGATCATTTCTGTAAATGTGCATGTCATTGAATGCTATCATTTAGTATCTGGACTTTTTCTCAGGAGTAGGATGTAGATCCGAGCATGTGTCTGTACCTTTAAGAAGCATTTCCAGATGTAAGCACGTGCAGGCAGCAGTGCCATTTTGAGAGACCAGACAGAGTTTTAACATGTATGAGTGTGGTAGTTAGTCTTGTTCATTTAAGTTACAAAGTCTCTTTCTTGAGGATTGTGTGCAATAAAGCTGCTTGAACTGAACCCATGAATATTCGTCTGTTTTATCCTGACCAGATGAGTGACAGTCTTCATAGGAGCGGAAATAGACACAAGAAAGAAGGTAACAAAATTTCCACAAGACAGAGTAGACAGACTTCTGTGTTACGTAAAAATGTTGACCAAAAAGAAACTAGCTTTTGCCAAACTAGTTCAAGTATTAGGCAAAATGGCTACCTCAGTAGTCCATATTCCCTTACCTCATCTTCACATGAGAATACTGCATTGGTTACTTTCGACGCAGTGATCAATTCTAGAACTACCAATGACTCACAAAAGCATGATAAATTCATGTGAAAAGGATCTTCACTGGTGGATTGTTTCTTCTGTTATTTGAGGGCTGTCACTTTAATCCTTCCAAGCCACTGTGAACACAGATGCTTTCCAGATACAGCATGGACGGCATGATCTAGGGAAGACTGTTCAAGACATCTGGCATCAACACAAGGCCCATCTCCCCATAAGCATCCTGGAGATGCAGGCTCTGCTTTTAACATTGCATTTCAAGACTCTCTCCCTCTGGGAATAATAGCAATCTAATCAGACAAATATGTCTGTAGTCTGGTGCACATAGCAAGTAGGAACCAAATCTTAGCCCGTTTGGCAGTGGGCTACATCTTCCATTAGCTTTCTGATAGCAACATACATCCCAGGGAGATCTAACATAATAGCAGACAAGTTGACCAGAGCTATACATTTGCCACACGAGTGGTCCCTCAGTCAAAACAATTGTCAGAGATTTTTCAGAAATGGGGCTAGCCTTGCTGTGACCTTTTTGCTTCACCCACCAGTGCCAAATGCAGCAACTATTTTGCCCTGATTCCCCTTCTGGGGGAGTCCCCAAGGGATGCACTTGTTCACCACTGGCCTCCAAGACTCCTTTATGCTTATGCACCAACTCCTCTAATTCCCAAACTACTACAGAAAACAAGTTGGTTGAAGACAATAATCTTAATTACCCCCTATTGGCCTAGGCAAATCTGGTTCCCCTTCCTTCGGCCTCGTATTCAGAACGGACCATGGGTTCTGGACCCCATTCCAGTTTTACTGACTCACCCATCAGAAGTGGTTCAAACCAATCTAAACATTCTCACACTGACAGCTTAGCTGCTCCCATTCCCCTTATAGCCAGGTTTCCTTTCATTTCCTCTCCAGTAAGATACATTCTAATTTCTTCACACAAGTCCTCCACACGAAAACTGTACAAGGGAAAATGGAAGAAGTCTGTTTTATGGGACATTTCTAATCAGATTGATCCAATAACTGCTCCCCTACATTTTATATTGGACTTCTTAGCTAAACTTTTCAATGAAGGTGCTGCTTGCATCTTCATTACAGTTAAACTGGTGTCAATTTCAAGCTTTCATAGAGAAGAAAATGACTACGGAATCATGTCAGCTAGACTTTGTAAAGCCTTCTTGAAAGGAATTACAGTTCTTAGGCCTCCATGCAAAGGCCTGTCTCCACCTTAGGATCTAAATTTTTTGTTGTCACATATTATCTATCCTCCCTTTAAATCTTCTGCTAGCCGTGACTTAAAGTATCTTTCTTGGAAGACACTGTTCGTAGTAGCGATCACCTCAGCAAGATGATACCACGTCTTCACGTGATGACCATTTTTGTTGCTTAATGCCACAATAAAGAAACTGTATTCTTCAATTGTAATTGTGTGCACATGTGGAGCTTTTTTCTGTGGAACTTCATTGTAAAGGGACTTTTATTTTACAGTCTGACCATAATGGTAAATAGGCTGGTTATTTTTAATATGTGAATAGTATCTGAAATGTCTGAAGAACTGTTGTCATAACTATTAATATGAGTGAAGTCTGTGACTCACTTGAGTTAAGCTGAAGTAACCGTTCTGATTAATTTTATAATTGGGACATTGGAGATCTTTTTTGATAATTTATGTAGGTTGAATAATTTTGTTGATTGAAAAGTTGTTTTATCACCCCTTTTTAGTTTTGTATGAAAAGTTGTTTATTCCCCTTCTTGGTAATTTTTCTTAAAGGTTCATAGGTTACTAGGCTACCGAACACCAGTGCTGTCACGAGCCTAGCAACACAGTCCAAACTATTTGCTTCCCGAGCATCATGGTGTATATGGGGGAAGGGTGTTAGTAAGGAGGTAAATAAGGATTTGTAGGGGGATTGTTAGAACGACACGTGTTCTGTAGTCCTATCTCGTCTTCATTCTTACACTTGAGTTAGGAGCTGAACCTCTGCTCTGACTCGGCAGTTCTCTAGCTCAAAGTCTTCTGGTTGGCCTTGTGGCAAGGAGATATCCCATTGTGCACCGCTGACATATCCTAGATCTCGTTTGCCGCTCGAGCTCAGATATGCTGCTTCTTGGCCATGGCTAAGTGAAATATTTTTTCTTCTTACTCAATTTATAGCATTTTAAAAAAGCTGTATTCAGCTTACTTAGTATTTGTGTATAGTCTAGTGTCAGTTGAAGACCTTGTGTGGCATTGTTTGCTTGTTTCTGCTGTTTTTTTATTGGCCGTTCTTCCGCAGGCCTGTTGTGTATCCCTGCTCTCACTGTTTGGGCTTTGCTTAATTGTATTTTCTTTTCCAAGCTATTTTTCACCAAGGGCTAGGCCCGTTTAAGTTAGAGGACCTAGTCCTCTACCTGTCGCTCGTGTTATTTCCTTCCCAGGGCTAGGCCCATTTAAGGTAGAAGACCTAGTCCTCTGTCGTGTGTTTCTTCCTTTAGGGCTAGGCCTGTTTAAGTTAGAGGACCTAGTCCTCTGTCTAACTATGTTTTCCTCAGGGCTAACCGTTTAATTTAGAGGAAGTTCCTGTTTCTTTTCTGGCAGTAGTAACTGTGAATTTTTTTTTTTTTTTTCTGTCTGTTCTAGATACCATTTTTGGTTTTGGATGTGTCTAAAGACTCTAAAGACCACAAACGTTCTGGGTTTAAAAAAATGTACCAAGTGTGCCCAAAAAATGCCCCTGATAGATGGGCATACTATTTGCGTATACTGCTTAGGTGCCATTCACCTTCAAGAATCTTGCTCCTTTTTCCATGCTTCTAACCCTCGAGTCCTCCAAGAGAGAAAGAACAAACTTATATTGAAAGGTCTCTTAAAGCATTCTTTTGAGGAAGAATTGGCTTCTTCCTCCTCCTCTAGTTCCACGTCACTCTCTTCTAAAAAAAGACAAAGTTAACCCTCAAAAAGGCGGTCTCCCACTCACTCGGTGTCGGAGCCGCCAGAGAAAATTGCTAAATCGACTACATCCTCTTTGGCTCCTCTGTTTTCGGTGCTGACTGAGGTTATTGATGTGGAGCAATCAGTTTCGGTTCCAAAGATTATGGGGCCGATAACTGAATCTGTGTCTCAGAGCCAGTCAGCTGAACTTTTCCTGTTTCTACGACACTCAAATTGTCAAATTTTCAGCGATCTAGGTCCCCCAATTTATCCTCCAGGTCCTCTAGGAGCCTTCCTGATGAGGACATTGAGAGAGTGGTGCGCAGACTCCTCAAGACTTCGGCACTGGCAAATTTACTTTTGGCTCCATCCCAGTTGGCTCCGGAGCCTACTTATCCTGTACACCCCATCACTGTTCCTCCTCCGAGCCACTTCGGCGCTTCGGAGCCAGAGATGTTGGTGCCACTTGCTGTGGAAAGTTTGGTTCCAGCTACCTTGGTGGGTCTCTCTGTTCTGATATCTGCTGAGACTCCGGTACCATCCGTGGGGTCTAGGGTCCGAAGCTTTCCTGCTGGGCCCGAGGGGGATGCTTGGACCTGAACTTCGGTTCCGAGTTTACCTCTCGGTACTTCGGCTCAGGTGAGTTCAAACCCCAGGTCTGTCTCGGAGCCTATCTACTCAGTACAGAGGACTTGCCTCTGCTCCTTCGGAGCAAGGGTCGGCCTTCGGGCTGATGAGTGTTCTGTCGAAGTCTTCAGTTCCAACTAGGGGCACCGACACTCTTCCCCCTAAAGCGCCAACCTCAGTATCCGCACCTTCTCTCATCCAGCACAGTGGAGACTCGCAGCCTCAGGAACCCTCTGAGTGGTCCACAGTCTTCCAAGACCTCCCCAGAATATCCTTCTGAGGAGCCCTCTCGGAAGAAAACCTGTAAAAGGAAGCATATTGACTCCCCGATGAGTCCATCACCTCAGACACTGACCTCGAGGAGTCAGAAGGGTCCCTCAAGTCGTCCTCCGATGATATCTCCTTCTCAGATATCCTTGTGATCCTGAAACAGAGGTGGCTGGCCCACCACCTCCCCTTCTGATGAGGAGTCAGTGTACCTGAAGGCTTTCGGGTCTCAACCTTCCGCCTCTTGGATATCTCCACCTTTCCACAAACTTTTGCATCTAGTGAGTTGAAAGGTGTGGGAATCTCCTGATATTGTGGAACCAGTTCCTAGAAGACCTAATAAATTCTTATCAGCACCTTAGGACAAAGATTTTCTCACCAAAGGCATGCCAGTAGATGCCATGGTGGTGGCAGCAGCCACCAAAAAGGAACTTGCTGAAACTTCCTCCACTGTCCATCCACCGAACAAGGAGTCTCGGACGATGGATAGGTACGGGAAGCATGTCTTTTCTTCAGCGGCTTTTACACTCAGATTGCTGAATTACCTATCTCATTTCACTAGGCTCCATTGAGATCTCCTGAAGGAGCTGGGAGATGGCTCTCCAAGGTAATGTAGCTGAAGTGGTATCTGATGAGCTTAATGCACAGATACCTACCTTAAATTCTATTGTCAACTCCTCTATGAGGCTGATAGCTTATGCAGCAGATGGAGCGAGTAGGGCAGCGGGTTCAGGAGCTTCTCTGAGAAGTCACTCCTGGATGGGCTTGTTTAATTTTGCAGAGGCCTTTAAGTCTACATTTACCAACGTCCTCTTTGATGGATCCTCGTTTGGAACTAAGATAAAGGACACACTCACCAGGTGCGAACAGGAAGGGAAAACCCTGTCTGCCATGGGAGTCCATTTTTCCGTTCCTTCTAGACCCTATTCCAAAGGGTAGAGGGGTAGAAAGATGTGGTTCAAGAAGTCTCAGAGATTTTTCCAGGACTCACAGAGTGATTCCTTCTCCAGAGGCAGAGAGGCTGGGGAGGCCTGCAGAATCAGGGAGACCGTGATTCCTTTCGTGGTCGTCCCTACCAGTGCTCCTGAAAGGAGGGCCCGACTGTGCATCTCTGGAGCCAGTCGGGGACTTGTATCCTTGTACCCAGAAGCCTGGCACGACATCACACAAGACAAGTAGGTGCAAAGGATAATTACCAGAGGATACTGTATTCCTTTCTCTTTCCCTCCTCCTCGGACCAGAAGAATCCTGGATGTTCCCAATCACAGGGATTCAGCAACTGCAGAAATCCAAAAGTAGCTCAGAGTCATCCAACCCGTCCCCGCAGACCAAGTAGGATTAGGGGACATACTCTAGATTTTTTTTTGGTGCCCAAGTGAACAGGGGACTTGATACCCATATTGGATCTCAGCAAGTTGAACGAATCTGTTAAGAAGTCCAAGTTCCAAATGGTCACCTTACAGATGATACTCCCGGTGTTAGGGAAAGATGTTTGGATGTGCTCCATAGATCTCCAAGATGTGTACTACCACATCAAAATGGACAGAGCATCAAGGAGTCACGCTTCCGGCTGGGGGCCAGTGCTCTGCCATTTGTTCTCACCACAGCCCCCAGGGTGTTCACCAAATACATGGCAGTGATAACTGCTCACTTGAGACGCCTTGGATTCCAAGTGTTTCTGTACCTGGACGACTGGCTGCTAACTGCCACCACCAGGCATCTACTATTAAGACCAGAGACGCCACCATTATGACTTGCTTACAGCTAGGAATTACAATAAACTGGAAAAAATCTGCATTGTCGCCCTCTCAGCATGGGAATTTCATTGGTGCAGAAATAAATACTGTCACAATGAGGGCTTACCCTCCCCATAGAGAGAGTCCAGAGTCTCAGGCAACAAATTTGGAATCTGCTTCCACAGCGAAAAGCAAAAACAGTACTCAAATTGTTAGGGACAATGGCCTCTACGATAACATATTAATCCCATTAGCCAGACTGCACATGAGGGTTCTGCAGTGGTTACTTTTCGCCCAGTGGTCTCTGCAGCAACTACCTCTTTCTCACCCTATCCTGATAACATAATCTTGCAAACAGGATCTTCGCTGGTGGACCCAGTCCCAGCCATCTGACCACAGGCAGACCGTTTGTTTCCTCTCCCCCTGTCGCCACCGTGACCATGGATGCCTCCCAGATGGGGGGGGGGCATTATCTAGGGAAGAACAGTCCAAGGCACATGGCAGGAACACGAGGCTCATTTGCATATCAATGTCTTGGGGAGGAGAGCAGTGCTTCTGGCGTTGCAAGCACTTCACAGATTTCTCCCTCTAGGGATGATTGTGATTCACTCAGACAATATGTCAGTGGTATGGTACATAAACAAGGAGGGACCAAATCTTACCCCTATGCATAGAGGTCCTTCGAGTGTGGGAGTGGGCAGTGTCTTCAAAATGTTTCCTGGTCGCAACGCACATTCCAAGGAAAACCAACGTGATAGCTGACAGGCTCAGCAGGGCAATTCTTATGTCTCACGAGTGGTCTCTGAATCCACACATTGCAGAACAGATTTTTCGCAGATGGGGTCAGCCTTGCTGCGATCTATTCACCACCCCTCTGAATGCCAAATGCAGCAACTACTTAACCCCGATCCCCTCCGAAGGGGGAGACCCCCAGAGATGCACTCGTTCATGATTGGCCCACAGGACTTCTCTATGCCTTCCCACCTTTTCCTCTGATATCAAAGGGAATTCAGAAAGCAAAATCCTTGGGGAAGCAAGATGATCCTCATTGCTTCTTACTGACCTCATCAGATTTGGTTTCCCTTCCTCAGGCCTCACCTAATGGACGAACCTTGGGATGTCCTTCAAGAATGCAACTGCAGTCCTTACATATGGGTTGTCCTGCCTCAGGCAGCCCTCGGTCGGCCGGATTCCAAAGTTTGGGTCCGGCGTCGGCTGATGTCGCCTCCTCCCCGACATCAGAGCGGCTGGGGTACAAAAGCATCAGCCAACGCCATTTTCCTCTGTCTTTCTTGCCGCGCGGTGCCCGAAGCAGAAGCAGTTCGCAAGTGCCGGTCGGCCAGCTCCTGTGTTTTCAGCTACCAAAGTCATCAAAAAGCTAAGTACCCTGTTGCGGAACCTTTTTTCTTGCCTCAGCCGATGTCAGGAAAAATTGAAAAAGTTAATAATTGTTTGTCTTGTGGTAAACAAATACCTCATAAGGACTTCCATTCTTACTGCCTTCCTTACCTGGGCCCAGACCACGATGTCTCGGCCTGTGCTGCCTGTGCTTGCTTCAATAAGCGCACACTCAGGCGCCGGGCAGAATTTGCCGAAGACTTTTTTGGCGATAATTACGCTTATATCATGCCGTTGGAACAACCAACAGCACATTTCCAAAAAACATAAGGACCTGGACCGACATCCTCGACCCGCGTCTTCCACCGATACCACGACTAAGGCTCCCGCGAGTGCATTGGTCTCTTCGGAGGTGGTAATTCAACCGCTCCAGACCGACGACACTGCTTTACCTCGTACTAAGGTCCCGGAGGTTTCCCCGGTGCCGGTTGTTAATTTTCCCCCCGAAACTGAAGCACAAGATTTACCTGACACCATACCAGTGGATAAAGTCACTCCTGCACGTGGGGCAGCTAGGCCTCCGGTCTCCATGTCCATCAAGGCCTACTCACGTGCAAAGGCTGCTAGCCAGGCTAAGGCTCATTCTCCTAAAGCTTTTTCCCAGGGCCCCTCTTCTGACAAACAGATCATGTCTCTTGCTGCAGATTTAATCTCTCTTATCAGAGGTTCTCAGGCCCATCCAGACAGAGGTTCTCAGCCGCCTGCAGATAAGAGGCCTAGGACTGAGCAGACAGACACACCCTCTCTTCCGATGAAGCCTCCAGGGATTCAGAGCACTCAGATACACAAGAAGAATCCTTCCAGGCCTTTGAGGATTCTGATGCTGAGAATTCAATCCCTTCTGCCTCTCCTCCAGAGGATTTTTCTTTCGGAGAAGTTCTCCACTCCATGAGGGAACATTTCCAGTGGCAGGGCCAGGAATTCTCTGACTCCAAGAAAAAGCTTCGTACCTTCCTTAAGTTACCTCAGCACAGACCATTAGCTATCCCTCCAGTGTTAGATGTCTTGGATGATGTATTCTCAGACTCCAGTGCTTCCCCTGATTCTCTCCCTCCTGCTCCTGTCAAGCCAGACAGATATTACAGGGTTCCTGAAACTCATAAGCATCTCTTTAAGGCCCATTCTGTGGATCTAGAAACTATTTCACAGGGGCCCAAAGGAGTGGCTACTTCCTCTGCCAAAAACCCTTTGCCCGCAGACAGGGAATCTAGGTCCCTGGAGAGATTGGGCAAAAAAGTTTATACCTCTTCCACCTTTGCCATGAGGTCACTTAACTGTCTTTTTCATATGTTTAAATACCAGGATTATTTAATGGATGATTTGCAGAAAAAGTTAGCCTCTCCTGAGCCTATAGATAGAAAGGCCTTGCAGGATTTGGTTCATAACACTCAGCAGGTTAGCAATCATTTTCTTCAGTGTGGTTATGATGCATTGGAAGCTTCATGTAGGGCAGCTATGACAGGGGCCGTTATACGTAGACATGCTTGGTTGAAAGAACAGCCACTGCCAGACCATGTTAAAGTAAAGCTCCTAGATGCACCTCTGGAAAAACAGAAGCTTTTTGGTGCTAAATGCACAGGATGTGTTGAAGTCTATTGAGGAAAAGGCTAAATCAGTTCAGACAGTCAAAGATTTCCTCCAGGTTCAGCCACCCAGATTCAGCAGGAATTGACCTTCAAAGAATTGGTCCTTTCCAGACACTGACAAATTTCAAAGGGGAAAAAACAGGCGTGCTCGAGGCAGAGGGCAATACCGAGGCTCCTATAGGGGCCGCCAATGGCAACCACCAAATCAGAGAAGTGGTGCAGGGAGTTCAGCTGCACCACAGGGACAATCACAATGACTTCACTTTCACACCGCCGAACAGGGCTCAAAGGGAAGCACCTTTAGGCGAAAATTATCCTTATTTTCAAAAAATTGGCGCATCTTAACAAAGGACAAATGGATTCTGGACATAATAGACCAAGGCTACAGGTTCCACTTTCATACTTTACCAACAAGACAAGGCATGCCCAACCTGCCACAAAATCAAAGGGCAGAGGCATTAGCACAAGTTTCAAAGCTGATAAAAATCAAAGCAATAGAAAAGGTACCTCCTCAGGAACAAGGCCAGGGATTTTACTCAAGACTATTCCTTGTTCCAAGAAAAGAAAAGCAATGGAGACCTATACTGGACTTGTCCGCTCTAAACACTTTTCTCATTGTACCAAAATTCAAAATGCTGACGCTCCAGCAACTCCTTCCCATGCTGGGCAAGGGGTCTTGTCTGGTTACTGTGGACCTCAAGGAGGCATACCTGCATGTCCCAATCAGACACAGTTGCAGAAGATACCTCAGATTTCTTGCAGGGTCAGAGCATTATCAATTCTCAGCATTGCCTTTTGGCTTATCTACTGCGCCCAGAGTATTCACGAAATGCCTGGCATCAGTAATTGCACACTGCAGACTCCAGGGGATACAAATATACCCTTACCTGGACGACTGTCTTATACAAGCGGACAGCAAGCAAGCCTTGACAAAAAACTTCATTTACTTACTACAGGCTTTGGGATACACAGTCAACTTACAAAAATCAAGACTACTGCCATCCCAGCAAATAACTTTTCTGGGAGCCAAACTAGACACAGAATCACAAATGGCTTACCTCACAGAAGAGAAGCAAGAACAATTACCACATTACTTCAAAAGCCTAGCAAAGCTCACCCAGATGACTTCAAGGAAAATCCTGCAGGCCCTGGGTTTCATGGCATCTTGCATTCTACTGGTTCCACTGGCAAGACTACACATGAGAAAACTACAATGGTACCTAAAAAGTTTATGGTCTCAACACAGCCACAACTTAGAAGCAATTATTCCACTCATCCCATGTCTACAAAGGGAATTTCTGTGGTGGGCCCAAGCAAGCCAGTTTAACAAAGGTATGCCTTTCATCAAACCCCAAACAAGCCAAACCATTACAACAGACGCCTCAGGCCATGGATGGGGGGCGCACATGGAAGGCAGATGCATTCATGGGGCAATGGACCCCACAGGAATTGCATCTTCACATCAATCAAAAAGAGATGTTAGCAGTAATTCATGCAATTGAGGCCTTCGGAAAATACCTTCAACAAGGTCACCTGTTAATAAAGACAGACAACACCACTGTATGTGGTACATAAACAAACAGGGAGGTACTCATTCTTACCCCCTTTGCAGACTAACAATGACTCTTTGGGAAAAGTCCCTGAAACTGAACATACAGCTGCAATCCCAGTTTGTTCCGGGAAGAGACAATGTTCTGGCAGACAGTCTAAGCAGAAACATCCTGGACCCGCACGAATGGATGTTGCATCCAGACATTTTTGCACAAATAACTCTTGCATGGGGGAGGCCGGACATAGATCTCTTTGCTTCCCACCTCAATCATCATCTGCAAAGGTTCTGTTCGAGGACACCCCATCCACAAGTATGGAGAATAGATGCTCTCTCATTCAGCTGGAACTCTCTAACAATATATGCATTCCCACCTCTACCATTAATGACCAAGGTGTTACTGAAGATCAAAGCAGAGCAACCCAAAGGCATCTTAATAGCTCCAGATTGGCCAAGACAGCACTGGTATCCATTACTAAGGAGCATAACTTGCACAAAGCCGTGGCCCCTACCTCAATGGCCCTTACTCTTGACTCAGCACAATTATAGGACAGTTCACCCCAACCTGCAAACTCTGCAGCTGACAGCTTGGAGGGTTCCTTGATTTCTCCCCATATCTCTCTCTCCAAGGAAGTTCAACAGATATTACTGGAATCACGCAGACCTTCCACCAGAAAGACTTACTCAGCTAAATGGAAGAGATTCAACATCTGGAATACCAACAAAGGACAGGATGCATCAGTATTGAGCATCCCACAGATACTTGAATACTTGGCAGAAATGCTGCATAATGGACTTTCCTATTCTTCCATAAAAATACACGCTTCAGCAATTTCAGCAAAATACAACACTGATCCACCTGTGTTTTCACATCCTTTGCTAAGACAATTTCTAAGAGGGATAAAGAATATCAAACCTCCTAGAAAACCACCAGTGCCTGCATGGGACCTCAACTTCATGTTAGAGAAATTAACTCTTGCTCCTTTTGAACCAGCAGCATCTTCAGACTTGCAATTTCTTTCCTGGAAAACAGTTTTCCTGTTGGCAATTACCTCAGCAAGAAGAGTTTCGGAGATACAAGCTCTCATGGCAGTACCTCCATTTCTCATTTTTCATCAGGACAGGGTTTCTTTAAGAACCAATCCTTCTTTTATGCCAAAAGTGATATCCAGGGTGTCTCTAAATCAAGCAATTCACCTGCCTACTTTCTTCCCCAATCCTCAAAATAAAGGGGAAAGGCTGCTGCACACTTTGGACGTACACAGACAACTACGCTACTACTTGGACAGAACAAAGGCCAACAGAAAGTCAGACCAACTTTTTGTAGCATACGCTCCTGCAATGCAAGGAAAGGCAATTTCCAAACAAACAATTTCAAAATGGATTGGACATTGCATCAGATTCTGTTGTTCTTTTCATGGAAAGGGTGTGCCAGCCAATATCAGGCCACACTCCACCAGAGCTACAGCCACCTCCACAGCCTTCTTAAGAGAGGTGGCTACAAAGGACATTCTAGAAGCTGCTACATGGAGCTCCGTGCATACATTTTCCAAGCACTACAACCTGCCTTTATACTCCAGATCCAGAGCAGGCTTTGTTTCTGCAGTCCTGCAGGGCATTTTAGCTACACCATCCTTATCTTAGAGCCTACCACCCCCAGCTTGGCTATGGTATTCAACCCATATGTAAGGACTGCAGTTGCATTCTTGAAGGACATAGTGCAGTTTTGTACCTACCATAAATGTAGATGTCCGATAGATATGCAACTGCAGTCAGATTTACCCTCCCTCCTACCCCTCTGTGCATTGGGTCCACTTCCCTCCTTTTATTCTTAGCTGGGGATATCTGTTGTTGTGCTATTGTGTATGTCTGGACTTTGTTATCCAGTTCTAAATTTAGCCTTCGTTGGAGGGCACCTGGCATCTGGGGCAAGAAACACTGAGGAAAATGGCGTCGGCTGATGCTTTTGTACCCCAGCCGCTCTGACGTCGGGGAGGAGGCGACATCAGCTGACGCCGGACCCAGACTTTGGAATCCGGCTGACCGAGGGCTGCCTGAGGCAGGACAACCCATATGTAAGGACTGCAGTTGCATATCTATCGGACATCTACATTTATGGTAGGTACAAAACTGCACTTTCTGCACCCAGTGCCAGATTTACTGACTCACATATCAGGGGTCTTCCATCCCTCTCTCCACAGCCTCAATTTGACAGCATGGCTGCTCCGATTCCATCCGTAGTCAGGCTTCATGACTTTTCTCCTGATGTACATATTCTGACATCTTCTCACAAACCTTCAACTAGAAAGATTTATGCAAGTAAGTGGAAAAGGTTTTCCTTTTGGGCTTGTGTTAGAAACCTCGATCTTTATACAGCCCCCATCTCTGTGATTTTGAAGTTTCTTACACAACTGTTCCATCAAGGTTTAGCCGCTGCCACTATTAAAGTTCAACTGGCAGCTATTTCTACCTTCCATTTGGCTAATGATCCTAACCTTATGGCGCGTAGATTGTGTAGAGCCTGTCTTAAAGGGGCCACATTATTGAGACCCCCGTTATGGACCCTGTGGCACCCTGGGATTTGAATTTTGTCCTTCAAAAACTTACTTTGCCTCCCTTTGGACATTCAGCAACTTGTGATCTCAAATTCCTTTCATGGAAAACCATATTTTTAGTGGTCATTACATCTGCAAGGAGGGTCTCAGAACTTCAAGCCCTCTCTATTGGGCTGCCTTATTTGGTATTTCACAGAGACAGGGTTTCTTTACGGACCAACCCTTCATTTGTTCCTAAGGTCTCTTGGGCTAATATTAATCAATCCATTGAACTACCTGTTTTTTCCCCAAATTTTTCTGATAAGGCAGAGTACAAATTTCACCAGCTTGAAATTCATAGCCAACTGCGATTCTGTCTTCATAGAACCAAGAGTTTCAGAAGGTCAGACCAATTGTTTATCTCCTTTTCAGATTCAAGAAAAGGTTTACCAGTCTCAAAACCTACTTTAGCACACTGGATTTCAAGCTGCATTTCATTCATTTATATGTCCAGTGGCAAAGATCTCCCTTTTAAGGTGAAAGCCCACTCTTCCAAATCTGTTTCCACATCGGTAGCTTTCCAGGCAAAAATTCCCATGGATAACATTTGTGCAGCAGCAACATGGGGTACACCTCATACATTCATAACTCACTGCAAGTTGGATGTGGCGTCCAGGAACAGATCTTCCTGTGTTTCCACATTACTCAGAAGTATTTTCCTGTGAGCCACCCAAGATAAAGGTGCTAGGGACGCTGTCCCAAGTGTAAGAATGAAGGTGAAATAGGACTACAGAACATAAAGAAGTTATGTACTCACCATAATGTTCCATGTTTGTAGTCCGTCTCGCCCTTCATTCTTACAAACCCATCCTCCTGCCCCCTCCTTCGAGGACCTGGAGGAATTTATACAATTACTTTCTATGTTTGAGGTCTTTCTCCATGATTTGTTCTTTTTTCTCTGTAGTTCTACTACTAGCAGCAAACAAGATCTGGAATATGTCAGCGGTGCATGATGGTATACCTCCTTGCCACAAGCCAACCAGAAGACTTTGAGCTAGAGAATTGACGAGTCGGAGCTGAGGTTCGGCTCAGAACTTAAGTGCAAGAATGAAGGGCGAAATGGACTATAAACATGGAACGTTATGGTGAGTACTTAACTTCTTTCTTTCCTTATTGGTGGCCTCTGTCTATAACGGACAAGGGTGCCAGGCCGAGGATAAAATTATGAATGTTATGTAGTCCAATCTCGCCTTCATTCTTACCTGTGGGTTCGGAGCAGAACCTCTGCTCCGACTCGGCCATACTCTTGCTCGACGTCTTCATTTGGTTCGTGGCTAAAAGGTATTCCATCATGCAACAGATCTATTCCCCAGATCTCGTTTGCGGCTTGTTAAGCTCAGCCGTGGTTTTGGTTTTGGTCGTGACCAAGTATATTGTTTATAAAATTTTTATAAACTGTTGACTTGTTGCTCAAAAAAAACTATTTTCATAGCTCTCTGTGTGTGATAGTGGTGTTTTACTGCCTGTAGTTCTTTCTCTGGCTGTTTTTTGCGCCCTTGTCTGGCTGTTTTTTGTGCCCTTGTCTGGCTGATGTTCTTCATCTCACATTGCTGCAGTCATAACCTGTGGGTAGTCCGCTGTCCTCGGTCGGCCCGAATACCAAAGTGTTAGGCTGGCGTCGGTCATGGTCGCTCAGATCTGACGTAAGTACACCGTGGTACTAAAGCGCATGACCGACGTCATATCCTCAGTCTTTCTTGCCGCATGGTCCGAAGCAGAAGCAGCATTTGCAAGTGCCGTTCGGCGTCCTGAAATTTTCGTATTCTGAGTTTCAGACCGAAAACCAAGTTGGGCTAAGTACCCCGTTGGGGAATATTTTTGTCTTTTCTTGCCTCAGTTAAATCCGGATGTCAGAAAAAGTGAATAATTGTATTTCTTGTGGGAAACAGATACCTCATAGGGATTACCACTCTCTCTGTATTCCTTGCTTGGGGCCTGAGCACGACGTAGTTGGGTGTCGCTTTTGTGCTAGATTTGATAAGCGCACCATTAAACGTAGGTTAGATTGCGCTGTGCTTGTCTTCGATGGCGGTGTAATTACAATATGCCGTCGGATCCTCCGGCGCCCACTACCGCTAAGAAGCGCAAGGAAAAATCGTTAAAGTCCAAGCAGGATGAGTCGTCCGTTCGGACGCCGGTTCTTAGAAACTACGGTGGAATCTGTGGATCGAGCCGCGGTTTCAGCTGTGTCTCAGGTGAGCCTTTAATTTTGCAAGATGAGGCCTCTCAGGAGTCGGGTCAGGCTGAGGGGCCTCTCAGGTTGCTGTACTCCCTTCTTTGCATAAGGTGGTTAGGCCTTCCCTTCTGTCTCTAAGGTACCTTCCAAGGTCAGGCCTGGTTTGTCTTCCTCTGGCGTCAGTCCTAGTTCTGCAGGTTCTGTACCTAAAAACACATGCTAAAATGGCAGAAGACTTGATTACCTTAATCAGAGGTTCTATGCCCCCTCCAGATAAGAGGCCTAGGGTGGAGCCAGAGGTGGAAGGTTTGGAACATTCTTCAGATTACTCAGAGTCTTGACTGAAGACATTCAGGATTTTCCTCCTTATTCTGATTCAGGCAGAGGATTCTAGTCCTTCTGCTTCTCCTCCAGAGGATTTTTCTTTTCAGAAACCCTGCATTCTATGAGGGAGCATTTTAAATGGGAAGGTCAGGATTTCTCAGATTCCCGAAAGAGGCTTAGGGAATTCTTGTTTTTACCACAACATAGGCCCTTGGCTATACCTCCTGTTTTGGATGTTGTTCAGGATGTTTTCTCTGAGGCTTCCCTTAATCCAGACTCTTTGCCTCCTGCACCGGTTAAACCAGATAGGTATTACAGAGTGCCACAGGCTCATAAATATTTGTATAAGAGCCCAAGGGCTGACCCAGAAACTATTAGCCAGGGACCTAAGGGTGTCAGGGCTTCTGTTGTAAAGAATCCAGTTCCTATGGATAAAGATTCTAGAGCTTTGGATAGGTGGGGTAAAAAAGTGTATACCTCTTCCACTCTAGCAATGAGGGCTTTGAATTGGCAGTTTCATATGCTGAAGTACCAGAATTTTCTCCTTACTCAGTTAAAATCTAAGGTAGATGCTTTGGCAGAGGGCATAGAATGTAAGGAATTACAGGATTTGGTTCATGCCTCTGATCAGGTGGGTAAGCATTCTTTGCAGTGTGGTTTCGATGCTTTACAGGCTTCTTCCAGGGTGGCTGCCACTGGATCAGTTATTCGTAGGCACGCCTGGCTTAAGGATCAGAATTTGTCAGAGCATGTTAAAGCTCGAATTTTGGATGCTCCCCTTTCAGTCTGAAGTTTTGTTTGGTTCTCCTGTGGAGTCAGTCTTGAAGAAAATGGAAGACAAAGCTAAGTCTATGCAGACTGTTAAGGATTTTTTGCAGGTGCAGCCCCCTAAGTTTAGCAGAAATTGGCCTACTAAGGGATGGGCTTACCCTTCTTCTGATTTACAGTCTAGGGGCAGATCTAGACGTGGTAGGGGCAGAGCTCAGGGTTCTTTCAGGCCTAGGACGTGGAGTTCCCCTGCGCAATCTACAGATGAGGGCAGGGGCCAGTCCTTTCGTAAACAGACCCAATGACCTGCATCTTCAGCTGCCAGATCCTTCCTGTCTGGCAGCTCCTCTGGGAGGAAAGTTGGCACTTTTCAGGCAAAATTGGCTTTTAGTCACCCAGGACAAATGGGTGTTGGACATTATAGACCGAGGCTACAAGTTTTATTTCCACACATTGCCTCCTTTCAAAGGCATGCCAGATGTTCCTCCTCAGCAAAGGGTGGAGGCTCACAAACAGATTTCTTTACTTCTTCAAATGGGGGCTATACAGCAGGTCCCTCTGTCAGAAGTGGGCCTAGGATTTTATTCTCGCCTGTTTCTTGTACCAAAGAAAGGAAGCACTTGGAGGCCAATTCTGGATTTGTCTATCCTCAACACATACCTGGACATTCCAAAATTCAAAATGTTGACTTTGCAACAACTTCTGCCTCTGATAGGCAAAGATCACTGGATGGTAACTCTGGATCTAAAAGAGGCTTATCTTCATATTCCTATCAGGCCCAGCTGCAGGAGATTCCTGCGTTTTCGGGCTGGGACTTTACATTATCAGTTCTCTGCATTGCCCTTTGGCTTATCTACTGCGCCCAGGGTGTTCACAAAGGTTCTGGCTCCGGTGATAGCCTTCTTAAGGTTAAGAGGAATACAAATTTATCCTTAGTTGGACGATTGCCTGATTCTTGCTCAACACAAAGACAAGCTACTTCACCATCTACAGTACGTTATGGCAGTGTTAAGGTGCCTAGGGTATTCTGTGAACGAAACAAAGTCCATTCTAGTACCCTCTCAGGACATGTGCTTTCTGGGTGTGAGACTGAATACAGCCTCTCAGATGGCATTTTTGACCTCGGACAAGCAAAGAAATCTTACCCTTTACTTCCAACAATTGTCTCTACAGTCCAGGCTGACTGCAAGGACAGTCCTTCAAGCCTTGGGGTTCATGGCATCTTGTATTCTGGTGCTTCCCAATGCCAAACTGCATATGAGGAAGCTACAATTGTATCTCAAAAGTGTATGGACTCAACACTGCCACGATTTGGACACTGTCATTCAGATAATACCTTGCATTCAAAAGGAATTTTTGTGGTGGGCTCAGGAATGTCACCTAAACAAGGGACTCTCTGTGACCCGACCAGAGGCGAGTCAGATCTTAACGACAGATGCCTCAGACAAGGCTTGGGAGCACACCTCAATGGAAAATGGGTTCAAGACACGTGGCCTGCCAGACTTCAACATTTGCATATCAACTTGAAGGAGATGTTAGCAGTCCAATTTGCATTGATGGCTTTCAAGGATCTACTTCACCCAGGACAAGTGTTGATTCAAACAGACAACACAACCGTCATGTGGTACATCAACAAGCAAGGGGGAACCCATTCGTACCCTCTTTGCAGGCAAGCTATGATTTTGTGGGAGACTGCTCTCAGTTTGCACCTCACTCTTCAGGCAAAGTTTCTGCCAGGAGCACAGAACTCCTTAGCGGATGTTTTGAGCAGACAGATGGTGGATCCCCACGAGTGGAAGTTGGATCCTCATGTATTTCGACGGTTGACAGTGATTTGGGGGACTCCAGACATAGATCTGTTCGCTTCTCCACTAAATTTCCAGTTGCCAAAGTTTTGCACAAAGATGTTTCATCCAAAAGCTTGAAAAGTGGACGCTCTATCATTCAGTTGGAGCAATCTTCACGTCTATGCCTTTCCTCCTCTGCCTCTCCTTCCCAAGGTGCTCTTGAAGGTCAGACAGGACAAGCCTTCCATGATTCTAATAGCTCCAGATTGGCCACGGCAGCACTGGTACCCTCTGCTGAGCAGTTTAGTATGGGAGCCTCCTTGGCCTTTGCCTTCAATTCCACACCTTTTGTCCCAGGCAGGCAATCATTTCCTCAATGTCAGGATACAGTCCCTGCATCTGACAGCCTGGTATATTCTGTTCTAGAACCTGGAGGGTCGCAGCTTCCTCAACAAGTTTTGAATGTCATTTTGGAGGCCAGAAGGCCTAGTACAAGGAAAGTTTATGCTGATAAATGGAGGAGATTTTTTATTTGGAGCAAAGCAAAGAGCTTTGATGTTTCAGGGCCTAATTTGAGTGTTTCACTTCAGTATCTTACAGATTTATTAGACAAGGGTTTGTCTTTCTCCTCTGTAAAAGTTCATGCTGCAGCCATTTCTGCTCACTATGACTGTGACCCACCATTATTCTCTCATCCTTTGTTTAAGCAATTTCTTAGAGGGGCAAAGAACATAAGACCCACGAGTAGAGCTCCTACTCCTTCCTGGGATCTCAATTTTGTGTTGGAAAAACTCACTTTACCTCCTTTTGAACCTGCAGCTACATCTGAGTTGAAGTTTTTGTCTTGGAAGACTGCTTTTTTGTTGGCCATTACGTCTGCTAGAAGGGTATCTGAATTACAGGCTCTAATGGCAGTTGAACCCTTCCTGATTTTTTATAAGGATAGGGTATCCCTGCGTACTAACCCTACTTTTATGCCTAAAGTGGTTTCAAATGTGGCCTTGAACCAATCTATTCATTTGCCTACATTTTATGCTGATCCCCAAATTTTGCACACTTTGGATATTCACAGGCAGTTGCGTTATTATTTGAGCAGAACTAAAGGGTTCAGACAGTCTCAACAGTTGTTTGTTTCTTTTGCTTTGGGCTCTCAGGGGAAACCTGTTTCAAAACAAACTATTTCTAAGTGGATTGGCCATTGTATTGCTTTTTGTTATTCTCATCATGGTAAGGAGATTCCGGCTGGAATCAGACCTCATTCCACTAGGGCTACTGCCACTTCTACTGCTTTTTAAGGGGTGTAGCTACTAAAGATATTTTGGAGGCAGCTACTTGGAGTTCAGTGCACACTTTTCCTAAACATTACCATCTGCCTCTTTATTCCAAATCTAGGGCTGGGTTTGCCACTGCAGTTTTACAGGGCATGTTAGCAGCTCCCAATGCTTTATGATTTTGCCAACCTCCCTTTACCTTTGCTTTGGGATTCTACCCACAGGTTATGACTGCAGCAATGTGAGATGAAGAACATAGTACAGTTTTGTACCTACCATAAATGTAGATGTTCGAAGATCCACATTGCTGCAGTCCAATTTTCCCTCCCTCCTTCCCCACTGTAGTTTGGAGTGGTTGTGTGGTTTGGGTTGTAAATATCGTTTGTACATGGGTGTTTGGAGGTTTTCTGTTTTTGGCTATGGCCTTTCTTGTTAGGGCCTTCTGACATCTGGGGCAAGAAAGACTGAGGATATGATGTCGGTCATGTGCTTTAGTACCACGGCGTACTTACGTCAGATCTGAGTGACCATGACCAACGCCAGCCTAACACTTTGGTATTCGGGCCGACCGAGGACAGCGGACTTACCCACAGGTTATGACTGCAGCAATGTGGATCTTCTAACATCTACATTTATGGTAGGTACAAAACTGTACTTTTTTTGTACCCTTGTCTGGCTGTTTTTTGTGCCCTTGTCTGGCTGTTTTTTGTGCCCTTGTCTGGCTGTTTTTTGTGCCCTTGTCTGGCTGTTTTTTGTGCCCTTGTCTGGCTGTTTTTTGTGCCCTTGTCTGGTGTTTGGGTAGCCCGTTCGTTTCCTTTCCCCACGGGCTAGGCCCATTTAAGTTAGAGGACCTAGTCCTCCCCATTGTTTCTGTGTGGCCTTTGGTTTGGTGCTCTATTAAGTTAGCGTTTAGTGTTGTGTCTGGCTAGTGGTGCTTTCCTGCCTTTGTTTCCCCGGGCTAGGCCCGTTTGAGTTAGAGGACCTAGTCCTCCCTGTTGTTTTCTCGACGGTTTATGGGTCTTTTGAGTTAGAGGCTGTTTTTCTTGTTAGTTGGGTCTAGTACGTGTACGTATCTGTTCCTTTCAGTATGTCTAAGGATCCTAAGGAACACAGGCCTTCAGGCTTTAAAAAGTGTGTTGAATGCAACAACAAAATGTCTTTAACTGATGGGCATTCTGTGTGCGTGTACTGCTTGGGGGGCTATTCACCTCCAAGAGACCTGCTTGTTTTGCCATTCTTTCAGTCCCTGTGTGCTACAGGAGAGGAAGAACAAGCTCATTTTTAAAGGACTGCTTAAACACTCCGAGGAAGACTTGGCTAAGTCTTCTAGTGCATTATCCTCTCCAGCTAAAAAGGACAAAAAGACATCTCAGTAGCATTCTCCAGCTCCATCTGTTTCTTCGGAGCCGCCAGAGAAAGTTGCTAGAACGGCTTCTCCTCCTTCGGTTCCATTGCCCTTGTTGCCGAAAGAAGGTAGTCTCCTGACTAAATCCATATCTGCTCCCAGCCTTTCGGAGCCGGTCACGGATATTTTGGTTCGGAGCCAGTCTCCAGTTTTTCGACCGGGTTCTCCTTCACGCAAGCCCCTTTTGTAGGGAGATCCCCATCTCCTACTTTATCTTCCAGGTCTTCCAGGACCCTTTCCGATGAGGACGTTGATAGGGTGGTGAAGAAACTGCTTCAGTCATCGGTGTTGGCTAAATTGATTTCGGCTCTGACCCAGTCGGCTACGGAGCTTATGACCTCTTCATCCTTTGTTGTTCTTCCTCCAAGCCTTTCTCTGCCTTCGGAGCCAGAGTTGTTGGTGCTGTCCGACTCTGTTAGGTCAGTTCCAGTAGCCTCGCCTGGCCTCTCTGTTCAGATTTCTGCTCCGACCCCATCGGCTCCGTCCACCGGGTCGAGGGTTCATGATTCTCCGGTCGGACCCAAGGGGGAGGTCTCTGACTGATCTTCATCGGTTCCGAGCCTTCCTCTTGGTGCTTCGGCCTGAGTGAACTTGGACCCATCTGCTTCGGACCTCATCTCTTTGGCGCCGAGGGCTACTACTGTTTCATCTTCAGTTAGTCAGCCTTCGGAGCTGGGGAGATCAGCCTTTGAGGTTATGAGGACTGTGCTGGCCAGGTCATCAGCTACATCCTACGGCACTGATACTCTGCCCCCTCCAGCACCAGTGTCCATTTCGGATCACGCTCTATCCATGGGCAGTGGGGACCCTAAGTCTCAGGATTCCTCCATGAGTGGTCCTCAACTTTCTGACGTCTCCCCAGAGTTTTTGCCTGAGGAGCCCGCCAGGAAGAGATTGTGTAAGATGAAACACCTTGACTCCCCGGATGAGTCTCTCACGTCAGATACCGACATGGAGGAGTCAGGGGGGTCCCCCAAGTCGTTTTTTGAAGATATCTCTTTTTCAAATATCTTGGAGATGGCGGCTGGCCATCCAAATCCTCTTCTGATGAGAAGTTGGTGTTCCTGAAGGCTTTCGAGTCTCAACCCTCCGACTCTTGGGTTTCTCTCCCTTTTGATGAGCTATTAGATCTTATCTGTCAAAAGGTATGGAAAACTCCGGACACTGTGGAACTGGTCCCAAGGAGACCCAATAAGTTTTTGTCCACCCCCTCTGACAAAGAGTATCTATCTAAAGGCGTTCCAGTAGGTGCCATGGTGGTGGCAGCAGCCACCAAGAAGGAACTTGCTGAAACTTCATCTACCATCCATCTGCCTAACAGAGTCCCCGGGCTATGGACAGGTACGGGAAGCATGTGTTTACCTCAGTGGTTTTTACACTGTGGTCGCTGGACAACTTGACGCATTTTACAAGGCTCCAGAGAGATGATCTAAAAGAGCTAGGAGATTCTCTACAGGGTAACATTTCTGATGCAGTGGCACAGAATGTCATTGCACAGATGTCTACACTAAATTCTCTTACCAAAATCCTCCATGAGGCTGATCTCGTATGCAGCCAACGGAGTGAGTAGGGCTGCGGGTTCCGGAGTCTCTCTTAGGAGACACTCCTGGATGCGCCTGTGCAATTTCGCTGAGGCCTTCAAGTCTACGTTCACCAGTGCCCCATTTGATGGTTCATCGTTGTTCGGAACCAAGGTAATGGACACTCTCACTAGGTATGAGCAGGAAGGAAAAACGGTCTGCCATGGGAGTCCATTTTTCCATGCCTTCTAGACCTTATCCCAAGGGCCAGAAGGGTGGGAAAATGTGGTTCAGGAAGTTGCAGAGGTTTTTTCAGGGAGCACAAAGTGATTCCCCTTCTGGAGGCAGGAGGGGGGGTGGAAATTCAGGTAGACGCCGCCCTAGAAGCAGAGGAGGCCCCCGTAACCAGGGTGACCATGATTCCTTTTGGGGTTCTCCCTACTAGTGCTACTAGAGGGAGGCCCGACTGTGCGTCTCTGGAGCCGGTCGGGGGTCACATTTCTTTATACCCAGAAGCCTGGCAAGAAGTCACCCAAGACAAGTGGGTATTAAAGATAATTTCCAGAGGTTATCATATCCCCTTCTCTTCTCCTCCCCCGCTATGCAAGAGAATCCCAGTCTTTCCACCCAGTCACAGGGATTCCACAACTTTAGAAATAAAAAAGTTGCTTTCAAAGGGAGCCATCCAGCCTGTCCCCGCAGACCAAGTAGGATTAGGGACTTACTCCAGATTCTTTTTGGTGCCGAAAAGAACAGGGGACCTGAGACCCATCTTGGATCTCAGCCGATTGAACGTTCGTGTACAAAAGTCCCAAGTTCCGCATGGTCACCTTATAGTCAATACTCCCTCTGTTAGGGAAAGATGTGTGGATATGCTCCAATGATCTCAAAGATGCTTACTACCATATCAAGATGGACAGATCATCGTGAAGTCATTTACGCTTCTGGCTGGGAGCCAATCATTTTCAGTTTCGAGCTCTGCCCTTTGGTCTCACCACAGCCCCCAGGGTGTTCACCAAATGCATGGCAGTGGTAACGGCTCACTTGAGACATCAGGGATTCCAAGCATTTCCGTACCCGGACGACTGGCTCCTTTCTGCCACCACCAGGCATCTATTGTTAGACCAGGGACGGCACCATTGCACTGTACCAACGGTTAGGAATTACACTAAATTGGAAAAAAATGGCCTTGTTGCCCTCGCAGCGTGTCACGTTTATCGGTGCCAAACTAGATACGGTGCTCATGAGGGCCTTCTTACCAGAAGAGAGAATTCAGGCTCTACAACAGCAGTTCTACGCCTTACTACCATTGAGGAAGGTCATGGCAAAAGTGGTCCTCAAGTTGTTGGGGACCATGGCAGCCACGATCATGCTCGTTCCCCTTGCCAGACTACACATGAGGGTTTTTTCAGTGGCTGCTTTTCACCCAATGGTCAGTGCAGCATCTCCCACTCTCCCATTTTATTCTGATTATGGACACGTGCAAGCGGGATCTACACTGGTGGCTTTAGGCCGGCAATCTCAACGGTGGCAAGACCTTTGTCCCATCTTCTCCATTTGCCATAGAGACCACGGATGCCTCCCAGATAGGGTGGGGGAGCATTATCTTGGCAGGACTGTCCAAAGCACTTGGCAGGATCATGAGACCCATTTGCATATCAATGTCTTAGAGATGAGAGCAGTGCTATTAACATTGCAAGCACTTCAGAGCTCTCTCCCTCTAGGGAAAACTGCATTCCACTCAGACAACATGGTGGTGGTGTGGTACCTGAAGAAACAGGGATGAACCAAATCATACCCCCGTTGCAAGAGAGGCTCTTAGAGTGTGACAGTGGATGGTGTCTTCCCAACGCTTTCTAGTTGCAACGCATATACTGGGGAAGACAAATGTGATTGCCGACAAGCTGAGCAGAGCTATCCTAATGCCTCTCGAGTGGTCCCTGAACAATTATGTTGCGGAAGAGATATTCCACAGATGGGGTCAGCCTTGCTGCGATGTATTTGCCAGCCCCCTCAATGCCAAATGCAGCAGCTACTTCACCCTTATCCCACCGTAGGGGGAGACACCCAGGGACGCTCTGGCTCACGATTGGCCCTCTGGTCTTCTCTACACCTTTCCACCGTTACCTTTGATATCAAAGGTCATTCAGAAAGCGCAGTCTGTAGGGAGCAAAATGATTCTCATTGCCCCACACTGGCCCCGTCAGATTTGGTTTTCCTTCCTTCAACCCTATGGACCCAGTTCCAGATCTGCTGACTCGTATGTCAGGACAGTTCCATCCCTCCATCCCGACTCTCAGGTTGACAGCTTGGCTGCTCCAATTCCATCCTTAGGCTTCATGATTTTTCCTCGGAAGTGGTCCATATTCTGTCATCGTCCCACAAGCCCTCTACCAGGAAGATTTTTTCCAGTAAGTGGAAGAGATTTTGTTTTTGGGCCCGTGAGAGACGTATTGATCCTTATACAGCACCTATTTCCACAATATTGGAATTTCATTCTCAACTGTTTAGTCAAGGTTCAGCTGCAGCAACCATAGAAGTGCAATTGGCAGCAGTTTCTACCTTTCACGTTGCTAATGAGCCCAACCTTATGGCTCATAGGCTTTGTAGGGCTTTTATGAGAGGGACAGTGTTACTCCGACCTCTAGTCTTTGATCCATTGAGGTCATGGGACCTCAGTTTTGTACTACAGAAGCTCATCTTCACTCCCTTTGAGCCTGCAGCTACGTGTGACATTAAATTCTTGTCATGGGAGACAGTATTCTTGGTAGCCGTAACTTCAGCTAGGTGGGGCTCTGAACTCCAAGCATTATCGATTAGACCACCTTATTGGGCATTTCACAAAGAATAGGGTCTCCTTAAGAACCAACCCTTTTGTTCAAAAGGTTGCGTCTGTTGTCATAATTAACAAATCCATTGAGTTACCTGTGTTTTTGCCTGAATTCTCCAACAAGGCAGAATTTAAGTTTCATCAGCTGGATGTTCACAGGCAATTATGTTTTTATTTACATAGGACGAATGATTTCAGGAAATCAGATCAAATGTTTCTTATTTTCAGACACTAGACTTGGGGTTCCGGTTTCTAAGGTAACCTTGTCTCGCTGGATCTCCGATTGCATCTCATTTATTTATGCTTCCAATGGCAAAGAATTACCCTTTAAGGTGATGGCTCATTCTACACAACCTGTGGCTACCTCAACTGCTTTTCAGGCTAAAATGCCTATGGATGATATATGTGCTGCAGCAACATGGCTTCACCTCATACGTTTATTAGACACTACAAATTAGATCTGGTCTCTAGAGGCAGATCTTCCTTTGGTTCCACAGTGCTCGAGTATGAGCCACCCAAGATCAATTTTCTAGGGATGCTCTCTCACTGGTAAGAATGAAGGCGAGATTGAACTGCATAACATCAAGAAGTTATGTACTCACCATAACGTTCAATGTATGTAGTCCATCTCGCCTTACATTCTTACTAACTCTCCCTCCATGTTCATCATGTTTCACTGTTGCACTCATTACATTTGGGTAATCTGCTGGCAGGTTGCCCTCAGTCAGCCTGATTCACAAAGTCTTGGGTCCTGCGTCGATTGCTGTCCCTTCTTCCATGACGTCAGGTCATCAGGGGTATAAAACATGCATCCAACGCCATTTTCATCAGTCTTTCTTGCCGTGCGGTGCCCGAAGCAGAAGCAGTTCGCAAGTACCGGTTGGCTGACTCCTGAAATTTTTGTTTTTGTGTTTCAGAACCGAAGTCTTCAACTAAAAGCTAAGTACCCCATTGGGGAAACTTTTTCTTGCTCCTTACCGATGTCCATAAAAGTTAATAATTGCATTACTTGTGGGAAGCATCATAAGGATTTTCATTTGTACTGTATTCCTTGCCTAGGCCCTGACCACGATGTATCTTGCTGTCTGTTTTGTGCTTTATTTAGCTCACTATCTGTTGTCGGTATATTTCTGCTTCTAAATATTTCGGCTCTCAGTTTAATTATCCAGAAATTACGTTGGTTAGCCATCCGACTACTGGAATACTGAAAAAACGCAAAGAAAAAGACAGAGACAGGTCATTGAGGTCCAAAACTGCTGATGACGCTTCTCCTAAGCCAGTCGCCAGTTCGCTGGTACTCGGGTGCTTTCGCAGCCCCTGATACCTGCTACATCTGATTCTCAGGCCTCTACTGAGACCCATTCGGAGTCCGGTATGCCGTGAGATGATTCACATATGGAATACATGGATGTCTCTACCTTGGATGGGTCCTGAGCCGCTGAGCAGGCACCGGCTTCTGAGGGTGTATTCAGGCCTGTGGACTTGCATATTAAACCGACTTCAGTACTAAGGCCTAAATCTCGATCTATGTCTAAAAAAAACAATGCCCAGGCCACATGTTCAGACCCCTATGCTTAAAAAAACAAATGATCAAAATGGCTGAAGACTTAATTACTCTAATCAGGGGTAGTCAACTCCCCCTCCAAGAGGCTTATGATTGCACTTGACTATGAATCTTCTGAACAGGACTCTATTTATTTTGACTCTTCTAATGATCTGGATTTGTCCATACCTACTTATGAGGACTCTGATGCAGAGGATTCCATTCCCTCTGCCTGAGGATTTCTCTTTTGGGGAAACTTTACATACCTTAAGGGTGCATTTCCACTGGGAAAGTCAGGATTTCTCTGATTCCAAAAAGAGGCTTAGGGATTTCCTTCTTCCTCAGTATAGGCCTTTGGCTATACCTCCTGCACTAGACATTGTTGATGTGTTTTCGGAATCCAGTATGGCCCCTGATTCCTTGCCTCCAGCCTCAAGCAAACCAGGCAGGTACTACAGGGTTCCTAAGTCCCACAAATTCCTTTTCAAGAATCCTGTTGCGGACCCTGAAACCATTTCTCAGGGGCCCAAGGACATTAAGGCTTCTACTGCTAAAAATCCTAGCCCTTCTAATAGAGACTCCAGGGCGCTGGATAGATGGGGTGAAAAGGTTTATACTTCTGCAACCTTAGCAATCAGGGCTTTAAACTGTCAATTCCATATGCTAAAATATCAACAGCATAATATGGGACTGCTTAAATAGAAAATTATTATTTCTGACTGTGTGGAGAATAAAGATTTACAGGATTTATTGCATTCAGCTGAACAAGTTGGCAAACATACTTTGCAATGTGGTTTTGCTTCTTTAGAGGCCTCTTGCAGGGCTGCTGTTACTGGGACTGTGCTTAGAAGGCATGCTTGGCTTAAGGGAGCAATCTCTGCCTGATCATGTTAAAGCAAAACTTTTGGATGCTCCTTTAAAGTAGGACTGCCTGTTTGGCAATAAGGCTGAAGAAATTCTAAAAAAAGATGGAAGATAAAGCTAAATCTATGCAAACTGTGAAAAATTGCTTGCAAATACAAGCTCCTGGATGTAGTAGGCACTGGCCTGCTAAGAACTGGTCCTTTCCAACTCTTTCCAGAGCCACTCCAACCAAACCCATACATTCTGAAAGCACCAGGTTTCAGTCCCAAGGGACTTTCAGAACTAAGCAGTGGGGTGCTTCCACTTCCAAATCTGGAAACAACAAGGCTCCATCCTATGGTCAACAGTCTCAATGACTTCCCTTTAAAATTACCAAGCACTTGCATCTTAGCCGCCCCTTTGGGGGAAAACTGGCTCTTTATTCAAGTAACTGGCAACTTATAACCCAGGACAAATGGGTTTTAAATATAGTGTCCCAGGGATACAGATTTCATTTCCACACGCTGCCAACTCCAAACGGGTGGCAAGACCTGCCCCCAAATTAGTGGGCAGAGGCTTAGAAGCAAGTACTTTCCCTCCTAAACATGGGGGCTATTCAACTAGTACCAGAAGAGGAAAAGGGACAAGGTTTCTATTCCAGACACTTCTTGGTACCCAGAAAAGACAAATCATGGCATCCAATTCTGGACCCGTCTACTCTAAACACTTTTCTGGACATGCCAAAATTCAAGATTCTGACTTCACCAGTTACTTCCTATGCTAGGCAAGGATGCCTGGTTGGCAACTAGATTTAAGAGGCTTACCTGCATATCTCAGTCAGGGAATCTTGCAGAAGATACCTACGCTTCAAAGCAGGCTGCATGCATTATCAGTTCTCTGCACTGCCCTTTGGCTTGTCTACTGCACCCAGGGCATTCACAAAGTGCCTGCCTCCAGTAATTGCATTTTGCAGGCAAAGACATATTCAAATATATCCATACCTGGACGATTGTCTAATTCAGGCAGAAAACCAGGCCATTCTTCTAAAACATCTGGTGTTTGTAAAAAGAGTTCTAACCTGTCTAGGGTACACCATAAACGAAAAGAAATCTCAACTGGTACCCCCTCAAAAAATAACATTCCAGGGTGCAAGCTTGAATACAACTGCCCAAGATGGCTTTCCTTTTGCCAGAAAAGCAAATTCATTTGGTGACTTGCTTCAAACAGGAGGCCACAAAAACCCTGCTATCTGCAAGGCAAATACTGCAAGCCTTGGGGTTCATGGCCTCCTGCATTCTTCTAATTCTATTTGCAAGACTGCATATGAGGAAACTTCAGTGGTACTTAAAAAGTTGATGGAGTCAGCATTGTCACAGCCTGGAAATAATGATTCCTATCATACCTTGCCTGCGCCTAGAGTTCCTATGGTGGGCAGAGGCCTGCCACCAAAACGAGGGACTGCCATTCACACCACCTCCTGCCACCCAAACCCTAACTACAGATGCATCAGACTATGCATGGGGGGCTCATCTGGCAGGGGAGTGCATTCAGGGCAAATGGAGCCCAAATCAAATGCACCTTCATATCAATCAAAAAGAAATGCTAGCTGTACAGAATGCACTGATGGCCTTCAAGGACTACCTTCATCCAGGACAGTTACTGGTAAAGACGGACAACACCACGGTTATGTGATACATAAACAAGCAGGGGGATACACATTCCTACCCCCTCTGCAGACTAGCCATGGCATTGTGGAACACGGCCTTGAGCTACCAAGTACAACTACAAGCCCAATTCCTACCAGGAAAGCTGAATGTTCTGGCAGACGAACTAAGCAAAAATCTCATGGACCCACAAAGATGGAAACTGAAACCATGGATGTCCTTCAAGGATGCATCTGCAGTCCTAACAAATGGGTTGTCCTGGCCTCAGGCAGCCCTTCGGTCGGCCGGATTCCAAAGTCTGGGTCTGGCCTCGGCTGGTGTCGCACTTCACCCGACGTCATAGCTGCAGTTCTTCGGGTATAAAGGCATCAGCCAACGCCATTTTCCCCAGTCTTTCTTGCCACGTGGCGCCCGAAGCAGAAGCTGTTCGCAAGTGCCGGTCGGTCAGATCCAGAGATTACTACTACCGAAGACTTCTAAAAAGCTAAGTACCCCATTGGGGACTCTTTCTTGCCTCAGCCGATGTCAGAAAAAGTGAATAACGGTTTAACTTGTGGGAAACAAATACCTCATAAAGACTTCCACTCTTACTGCCTACCTTGTTTAGGCCCAGACCACGATGTAGCAGCTTGTTTAGCCTGTGCTTCCTTCAACCGACGGAGTTTTTCGGCTCCGCTTTTGCTTATATCATGCCGTCGGAGACTCCGACTTCACATTTAGCTAAAAACCGTAAGGAAAAGGACTGACACTCGCGGTCCGCGGTTTCGGCCGAAACCGCAGTTAAGCCAACCGCGAGTGTCTTGGTTTCGGCTGAAACCGAGCCTGCGGTTCTTCCTTCGGCCGAAAGCATGCCTCCTACTACCGAGGCCTCTTCCAGCATGGCTGAATCTGCCACTGAAATTCCACCTGCTCTTACAGTTTCTCAGGATTTATCAGATACTATTCCCCTAGATGTATCTACTCCTGCACGTGGAGCTGCTAGGCCCCCTGCATCCATGTCAATTAAGGCCTTTGCCAGGGCTAAAGCAGCTAAATCTTCCAAGGCCGTGCCTACTAAAGCCCCCTCTCACAGGCCTAGCTCTAGTACTCAAATGCTTAGTCTAGCAGAGGATCTCATTTCTTTGATCAGGGGATCCCAGTCTCACCCTGTTAGGGCCTCTCAACCCCTTCCAGAGAAGAGACCTAGAGCAGAACCCCCTGAGCCAGTTTCTACTGATTACTCCTCAGATGAATCAGAAAATACAAACTCCCCTGAGGGCCCTTATTCTCCATATGAGGACTTTGATGCAGAGGACTCCATTCCTTCTGCCTCTCCTCCTGAGGAATTTTCTTTTGGGGAAACCTTGCATGCGATGAGGGAATAATTTCAATGGCAGGGCCAGGATTTCTCAGACTCTAGGAAAAGGCTTAGGACTTGTTTGCATTTGCCACAGCATAGGCCTTTAGCCATTCCTCCAGTACTTACAGTTGTGGATGATGCATTTAATGATGCTTGCACTGCTCCTGATTCACTCCCTCCGGCCCCTGCTAAGCCCGACAGATACTAGAGAGTTCCGGACACACATAATCACTTGTATAAGGCTCCTTTTGCAGATCCTGAAACTATTTCACAGGGCCCCAAGGCTGTAGCAGCTACCTCTACCAAAAACCCACTCCCCTCTGAAAGGGAATCTAGGGCCTTGGAGAGATGGGGTAAAACAGTTTATACTTCTGCTACTCTTTCGGCTAGGGCCTTAAACTGTCAATTCCACATGATTCAGCATCAGGAATTTATGTTAGATCAGTTATCTAAAAAGCTGTCCTCACCTGAACCGTTAGACAGGAAGTCACTTCAGGAAATGGTGCATAACATACAGCATTATAATCTACCCTTATACTCCAGATCCCAAGCAGGTTTTGCCACTGCTGTGTTGCAAGGGATCTTAACTACACCATAATCTTGTTAGGGCTTCCTCCCCCAGTTTGGCTATGGTATTCTACCCATTTGTTAGGACTGCAGATGCATCCTTGAAGGACATGGTACAGTTTTGTACCTACCATAAATGTAGATGTCCGAGAGGTATGCATCTGCAGTCAGGATTACCCACCCTCCTTCCCCTCTGTGGTACTCCTAGGGTATTTGCCCATCTTGTAGCTAGCTGGGGGAATCTATTATGGTGTATTTGTTTGTATATATGTACATACATGTTTATTTCTATTTGCTCTCTGTTGTTTGGAAACATTTGCATTTATCCAAATTTAGCCTTCCTAGAGGGCATCTGGCATCTGGGGCAAGAAACACTGAGGAAAATGGCGTCGGCTGATGCCTTTATACCCGAAGAACTGCAGCTATGACGTCGGGTGAAGTGCGACACCAGCCGAGGCCAGACCCAGACTTTGGAATCCGGCCGACCGAAGGGCTGCCTGAGGCCAGGACAACCCATTTGTTAGGACTGCAGATGCATACCTCTCGGACATCTACATTTATGGTAGGTACAAAACTGTACTATTTTCATCATGTTGACACGCAAATTGGGGGAGCCCAGACATAGATCTTTTTGCCTCACCTCAGAACTACAAGTTGGACAAATTTTGCACAAGAACTCATCACAAGAAAGCCTGGAAAGTGGAAGCTCTGTCCTTCAGCTGGAAAAACCTATCAGTCTGTGCCTTTCCCCCTCTGCTCTCCAAAGTTCTACCAAAAG